>NW_021634704.1:0-34754 GCF_004799145.2 Neltuma alba
TAATAAATAAGAATAACATAACTCTATGGCCACGTGACCACATTCAAAAGTTTCTCTCTCCCGTTTTTTTTTTTTTTTGGAGTATGTTTGAGGAAATCTAAAGGAAAATAACACAATAATGAGACTTAAACTTGAAAATCTCAAATAGTCATTTGAATAGACAAAATCTTAATTTATGCATAAGTAACCATTTAAGATTTGTAAATTTACTGAAATAATCATATTACTCTTTACTTTTTTATTGTTTTTTAAAAAATCAAATACCCTCACTAGACGACCAATCGCGTGAGCTATGGTGCCGACGACAGGCCGACAATCGGTTGCCAGAGCTCCGGCGATTAGCAACTATTTTTTTTAAAAAATTTATAATTTTAGTAACACGATTAACAAGTTTTATAACGTTATTAACAAGTTCAATGCAGCAGTTAACAACAGCTTTTTTAGGAAATTAAAAAAGCAGTATTTTTACAACTTCAATAATACCGTTAACAAGTTCCATAACTCTATTAACAAGTTTCAGTATAGCATTTAACAATAGGTTTTTTTTTAGAAATTCAAAAAGTGGCATTTTTACAATTTCAGTAATATGATTAACAGTCATGTAACGACATTAACAACTCTCATAAAGATTGATGTTTTAATATTAACTCCTTATGAAGGCTATACAACAAAATTTTTCTACTTACTAGGCAGCCATTATGATTATCAGAGTTGTTAATATCGTTACATGACTTGTTAAACTATTATTGAAGTTGTAAAAATACCACTTTTGAATTTCTCATAAAAACCTATTGTTAGTGTTGCAAAACTTATTAACCGTATTACTAAAATTATAAAAATTTTCAACAAAAAAAAGTTGCCAGCCATTGGAGCTTCGGCAACCGATTGCCAACTAGCAGTAGAAGCTCCGACAACCAGTTGGCCAATAAGGGTATTTGGTTTATTAAAACAATAAAAAAAGATAAAGGGTAACATGGTCATTTCAACAAACTTGCAAATCTCGAATTGGTCGCTTATACCTAAATTAGGATTTGCTTATTTAAGTGATCATTTTGGGATTTTTAAGTTTAAGTGTCATTTTTATGTCTTTTTTTTCCAAATTTAAATAAGAGAAAAATATACTAAAATACTCTAAAGAATGGTAAGTGACCAATTAGGGGTAATGAATTTTAAAATCTTAAATCATACCTCTTATACTATTTAGAATTTTAAAATAATCATGACATGACAGCATTGCTTTTACTCCCAATGACTACTTTCATATAACTATTGTCTAATCTAGTTTTATTATTAATTATTTTTGTTTCCAAAGTTCTGATAATTACTTTTGTATAATTATTAACTACATAAGAGTAGCAAATAAGTAAACAAAAAGTAGTCACTAGATCTCCAAAAACATTTATTGTATTTTTGAATTTTTAAAACAAAAGTAATCAATAGCAAAATTAGATTAGTCAATAACTAAATAAAAGTAGTCACTAAATTTTAAAAAATGAAAGTAGTTAATGACAATATTAAAGCAGTCAGTAGCTAAATAAGAGTAGTTATCGAATTTCTAAAAACAAAGTTAATCAATAGCTAAAAAAGAATAGTCAGTACATAAGAAAAAACAGTAACTGGAGTTCTAGCAATTGGTCACTGGTGTTCCGGTAACATGTCGTCAAAGTTTCAATGGTCAGAAACAGGCTAAGGGTGCTGAGGTAGCAATATTTTAAAAGAAAAAAATAGTGAAGGGCATTTGCATAATTTCACAAGATTTGAAAATTCCAAAATAATACAAAGGGTCTAAATTGAGATTTTGAAATTCAACCACATTAATTTATTATTTAATAATTTTTTAGGTATTTTATTTTCTCTTTCCCTTCAAATAATTAGTCGTGTTGATAGGAAATGAAAAAAAAAATTAATTAGAATTTTTAAATACTTAATTTCATCACAAAAAATTTAGAAATATTTTGTTTTAAGTTTGATTTGTGGTGATTAGGAAAATAACCAAAAAATTTGTTAAATTTTAAAATACCGAAAGGCCAAAATATGTAAAATCACTAATTAATCAATGGGTATCAGACAGGGTGATCCTATCTCCCCTTACATCTTTACGCTCTGTATGGAGAGACTTAGCCACATCATTAAAGATGCTATTGATGAGGGGACATGGGTGCCGATAAAACTCAACTCCAAAAGTCCCCCTCTTTCCCACTTATTTTTTGCTGATGATTTGATTCTTTTTGGGGAGGCTTCAGCTGCTCAAATTGATGCCATGGTCGAATGTCTAGACCGATTTTGTATAGCCTCGGTCAGAAAGTGAATAAGAGAAAACCAAAATCTGTTTTTCCAGGAATGTCCACTTCTCACGAGCTTTTGATCTTAGTCAGAGTATGGGAGTTGGCCTTACAGGGGACTTGGGTAAGTATTTGGGTATACCTCTCATTCACAGGAGAGCCTCCTACTCGCTATTTGCCCCCATCTTGGAGAAATCCCATAAGAGACTTGCAGGTTGGAAAAGAAGATTGTTAAATCTAGCAGGATGATCTACTCTCATTAGGGCAGTTCTTTCTGCTTTGCCCTCCTATCATATGCAAACTATTCTACTCCCGAAGAGATTGATTAATGAATTAGAGAGGACAAGTAGAAGCTTTCTCTGGGGGGATGAGGATGGCAACAGGAAACTCCATCTTCTGCCTTGGCAACAAGTTACTATGGAAAGGAAAGATGGTGGTCTAGGGATTAAAAATCTGACGAAGCAAAACGAAGCCTTTATCTTGAAGCTTTGCTGGAAGCTCCTTTGTGATAGAGATGCTTTATGGGTTAAGGTGCTAAGAGCAAAATATAAGTGCGGTGATCAGACAGAGCCTATCATCAAGAAAAGAGCTAATGCATCTCTCACATGGAGGGCAATATGTCAACTTTGGGATTGTTTCACCAAGGGACTTGGGAAGAAGATAGGTAATGGTAAATCAACATCCTTTTGGTTTGACAACTGGTCTGAGATGAATAGTCCACTGATTGATTTGATTCCAGGATGGGAAGGGTTGATTAATATCAATGAAAAAGTGATTGACTATGTGACACCAATGGGAGAGTGGAACTGGAGGAAACTTAGCCATTGGTTTAACCCTAGTGTCCTTGGAAAACTTATGTGTGCACATCCACCATGTGAGGAGAGAGGAGAGGATAAATATTATTGGAGGCCATCTTCAGATGGTAGTTTTACTGTTAAATTGGCCTACTTTTTTCTTTCTGCAGGTACCAGACAACAGGGCGAGAACATTTGGAAACAAATCTGGAAGTGGCAGGGTCCTGAGAAGATCAAAGCTTTCCTTTGGCTGATAGCTCATGAGAAGATACATACAGCTGATCTAAGGAGGCAACGAAGATTGTCAGTTACAGCTTTGTGTCCCTTTGGATGCGAGGAGGATGAAACAATGATGCATCTAGTTAGAGATTGCAAGAATGCATGCTATAGATGGCAATCTATGGTCTCACTTGAAGATTGGACTCAGTTCAACACCCTGGACGGAATGGAGTGGCTACGATGGAACTTGGAAGTAGAAGCAGGACAGAACTACACCAAAAAGATACAATGGGCTACTTTATTTGGCTATACTTGTTGGGACATATGGGTCTCAAGATGTAAAAAGCTTTTTGACCACACAAGCACTGATACATTCCAAGACAGCAAGGCCAGTTTCTTTCGAGCCTGTTGGGATCGGGATCTTATAAATAATTGTGAGTTCTACGGCAATTTCCGAAGACAAGATAAAGAGAGTAGTAGACCCCATGGTGAAAGCATCAAGTTAGAAGTGGATGGCTCGGTCTTACCTAGTGGAGATAGTGGATGTGGGGGAGTTATCAGGGACAATAACGATAATTGGTTAATTGGTTTTAAGTGCAAACTCACCAAGGTGCCCCCAGCTGTGGCAGAACTGATTGCAATCATACATGGCCTAAACCTCTGTTGGGTTAAAGGGTATAGGGACATTACGTTGTTTTCTGATTGTATAGAAGCCTTAAACTTGCTTACTAAAGGCTGCGCTAGTTCTTATCCTTTCAGAGACATAGTTGAAGATGCCAGATTGTTGTTACATAGGGAGTGGCATGTTTTGATTAAACATACTCCTAGGGAATATTTAGGGTTAGCTGACTTTCTAGCAAAGTCTTCACACATGATGGTAGGAAATTTTTGTATGCTTGATCAACCTCCACCCCTAGAACAAGAGGAGGAGGTTGATGAAGCAGATTAGGTTCTGCTTTGTTGTAATTTCTCCCCTTTATTGAATACAGTTTTCTATTCAAAAAAAAAAGCCACCTTGGTCGACTTTCCAGTGCCGCCAACGGCCGATTACCAGCTCCACTAATTGGGCATCAAAATTTTGGTAACTACTTTTATAAAAATAATTATACAACTTTTAATTACTTTTGCTATTAGAGTTTCGATAACTATCCTATAACAGTATCAATTATTGTTGTTAAACTATTAACTGCTTTTTACTTCTAGAGTTTTAATAATTATTCTTATTGAGCTATTAGCTATCTTAGTTTTAATATTGGGAAAAAAACACTAAAATATCCTCAAAAATACTAAATCACAAATGAGGGTATTTGAATTTTAAAATCCCAATTCAAACCCCAGGTATTTTTTTGAAATTTTTAAATCTTGTAAAATTACACAAATGTCCTTTATTATTTTTTTAAAATACTGCCGCCTCAGCAATTCCGCCCACCAGAGCTCTAACGCTAACAACCTTGCTAACGACCAACCATCGGAGCTCTGGTGACCTGTCACAAGAGCTCCAGTGACTACTTTTTTTTATGTATTGACTTCTCTTTTTTAGCTATTAACTACGTTTATTTTTAAACTCTGATGACATGTGATTGGAACTCTGATGACTGATTACTGGAGATCCGATAACTACTCTTTCTTATGTACTGACTACTCTTTTTTAGCTATTGACTCTATTTACTTTTAAACTTTGATGACTACTTTTATTAAGCTGCTGACTACTCTAGTAATGCGATTTACTATTCTTACGTAGTCAATAGCTATATAAAAGTAGTCACCGAAACTTTGAAAACAAAAATAGTCAATAATTAAAATAGAACAGTCAATAGCTATGTGGAAGTAATTATTGACAGTAATGACAAAATTGTCATTTTACAAGATTTGAAAATTTCAAAATGGTACCTCGAGCCTGAATTGGGATTTTGAAATTCACCAACTCTAATTTGTCATTTAGTAATTTTGAGAGTATTTTACTGTCTTTTTTCATTTAATATTAGTTACTTTTGTTTCAAAAATTCAAAAAATATATTAAGAGTTGCAAGAGATCTCATAACTATTCTTATTTAACTATTTACAATTCTAATAGCTGAACTTTAATCTTCTTTTAGTAAGATGATTTAGGGGGTGTTTGGATGCCCTTAAAATCACTTTTCAGAAGCACTTTTCTGCAAATCGAGGCAATCTCTTCTACATATTTGCTTCGTATACCGTAAAAACACTTCTGAAACCATGGTTTTGATTTTATCCAAACACCCATTTAATCCTTGATTCTGGGCAAAATTGAACCCAAAATCAGGGGTAAAATTGTATTTGTAAAATAAGATTAGAATTAAAATTAAATATTTACCCTTAATAAAAAGGTTCGGTTTTCTTCCAGCCAACATAAAAAGGTTCAGTTTTGCTAATTCTTGCTAGCTTTACTACCGGTCATCCCTTTTTCTCTCTATCAGTGTACATCAGGAATCAGGATGGGGAAATAGCATTAGCACCTTTCCTTACGGGTCCCCATTTGCCCCTATATTTTATTATTACATCGTCCGTATTTTATTTTTCCCGCAGTTCACAGTATCGTTGCTCACCTCCATTTTTTAATGGTTCCATAGGGTTTCGATCATGTTTTAGTGAGAGTTTCTCCGCTGGGTTTTGACAGATATTTCGTCGATTTGGTAGGTTTTTTCGTTCAGGTTTAGGGTTTTGTGTACTAATGACATGTGGGTTGCATGCAAAATGACGGTTATCTGGTTGATGTGTTTGATTTGGGGAGAGCAACGACCATAATTTGTTTTGGAAAATAAAGCTTGAATTTTTGGTGTTTTTTAAAATATATTTTGATGATTTGATGTTGATTCGTTTTTTGGCTTCATGTTACCTTGAAATAGTGCGACATTCATAATCCGTGAATTTAACAGGCTAACATGCTATGATGAAGTCTGGTTCTTGGATGTTATACATAGAGCAACGTTCGTGACTGGAGTGCACCCATACAGTTCGAGAATGAATCTTTCAAAGAACGCAGGTAGTGTTGCCGGGACACTGCCAATTCCTATGCGGTTCGTGTGGCCATATGGTGGAAGAGAAGTGTATCTATGCGGTTCATTCACACGGTGCGTCTATAATTAATTACTACTAAATTCATTTTCTGCTCATCTTCTTCTTATTTGGCTGTATTTTAGCCTAATTTAAGGGTTTTCGTGGGATTCATGTTAGTTTGCTTATTTCGTTTTCTTACATTCAATTTTCGTTGCAAAGGTGGTCTGAGTTTCTACGTATGTCGCCAGTTGAGGGTTGCCCGACTGTATTTCAAGTCATTCATAGCTTGGCCCCTGGTTATCATCAGGTCAGTCATTCTGGAAGTAAATATTCATCAGCGTAAGGTTCCATATGAGGTTGGGGAAAAATCTCCCTTGAATTCAATGTATTTGTGAATTAAGTGATTTTATTCTTGGATTTGAATTTTCACTTCAAAATAATTACAAAACATGTTGTGGTCTCGTTTCACCTGTTCATCCCCTTTTTTACCTGTTCATCTGTTGTTGATGGAAAGGCGAGGTGGTACTCTGCTTGGCATGCCTCTATGGCACCTCTACTGTGAGTCCGAACAGCGCCATTTAGTTTTGTTCCATCCTGGCTTTTCAGTCGCAGACTTCATCCTGCTCATCCATTTTTCTTCTCCAGACTCTGTCACTCATTGGATTGCGTGGGAAAGATCTGTTCTTCTTGTTAGTTGAAGATGGGAAAGGCCACAACCACATTCTCTTCTCTAAAGCCCCCTTTTACTGCCCGAAGATTGTGCACATCTTCAGATGCAATTCATATAACAGCAATTGCTCTATTAACATAAAAATATAGAAATATCCAACAAAATTAGAGTTCTCAGTCTAATATAAATTTGAGGGTGAGATAGTGCTTGAATAAGGAATGGATGTTTATCTGAAATGGATATATGTGTCTCATGTTGTTTGAGATGGAGAAAAATGTGGGCACATGAGTAGAAGCATGCACAAAAGAACCCTTTCAAGCTGAGCAATCCAAAATTTCTCCCCATCCATTTAAGCATATCACGCAACCCCCATCTCTTAAAACTAACAATAGGGGGATTTGGAATATGAAATTTAAGTGAGTTAATAATTTAAGATGAAAAAATATTTGCTACTGTTAGATATCTGCTTAGATTGGGTTTGGTGTATTTGATACTGTCAGAAACATGCCTGAGGAGTCGCAGCTAACTTCACAAATTTTTCCTGTGAAACCATTGAAGAAGCAGATTCTGGAGTCTGCATGAGGAGGAGGAAAGGTTTGAAAGAAATGGACAGTCGGGATGAAGTCTGTGGTTGAATGGCCAGGATGGATCAACACGTAATTGAATGGTGCAGTTTGGACTCCCAGCAGAGGCACTGCAGTCTGCAGGACATGCATGGAGAGAAACAGATCATGATGTGAAGAACACGTTTTTCTTGAACTAGCATGTCAAAGTACAGCAAATAAGTAGCTTATATGTTGGTGTGTAGTGCTTTTATTTATTTACGCTACTTGGTTTGGAAGATTTTCCTTCTGATGTATATTGTATTCCTTGTATGATTTCTTTTGATGATTTGCTTTCTAATAAAAATTGTATAATCATTTCCGAAAGAGAAGAGGAAAGATGACGTTTCACTTTCAATGGCAAGGACAATGCAAGGCTGTAAGCGAATGGATTCTAGGAAGAAAAGGATAAACGAAGCTTGAAGCCAAGAGTAGGGAGCTCTAGGCTTCAAACTAGTAGTTATTTTAGTATCTGGTAATTCATGGCTTATGTTAGATTATTATAAGACTATTCATGGACTTTGATATTAAATGAACGTGATTTAGGAGAATATTGAGCATGACCAGATCTGGAATGTGTGATCTCAATTAATTCCTTCATCAGGATCCTAATTCTGTGCAATGGTCAACCGGGAATCTCTCGTAGAAGTTAGGCATTTATTGCCCATAATAATAACACATTATCTGTAATTTTTGTTCTAGTCTTTCCCTTCTCTGGAGCATTGACATGCTTGTCTCTTTTCAGCTTCTCTTTTGCTATTTATTTCTTGCCTAGTATTCCTTTTCTCGTAACAAAACATTGTCTTCTGTGACTACTGAAAAGTGACACTGTTTTCAGAGTTTGACAACTTAATTTGAGTTAGTTCTTGACATGATATCAAAGACTCGTGTTCAAGAGTTGATCCTTACCAGTCCATTTGCTATTTTAAAAGTTTCAGCACAAGGTGTAATGAGTCTGTGATTTGTCTACACTTCAAGCTCTAAAGGACATTTATTTGAAAGGAGTGTGGTAGAGATTATGAGAAAACTAGAACTATTTATGGTTCACATAACAACTTAAGCTTTTGGGTTGAATTAGTTTTTGACATCTCACACAAGTCAAGATTTCAAAAATAACTTTTAAATACTGATTGATGTTATTTTTCGAGGTTTATGATGCAAGATCGGCTTCTTAATCTCAAGCTTAATAAAAAGTTTTATGAAACTTTTTCAATGATTGTTGTCTAAGCGGCCATGTTTCTACCTAACGTTTGAGCTTGGAAGTATCTGAATATAAACATTCACTAGTGAAATACCAAAAAATGCTTACGAGAAAATATTTGACTCTATTTTTGGTGGTTGATGCATTTAATTATTTGAATGCAGTACAAGTTTTTGGTTGATAGAGAATGGCGACATGACGAGCATCAACCTTATGTATCTGGAGAACATGGGGTGGTTAACACTGTATTTTTGGCTAATCCTAATGAAATGCCTATTTCAACTCCACAAGTAGCGTCTGGTTCTGGCATGGATGTGGATAATGAGGCTATTCGGCGTATGGTAAGAGTGCTGATTTTTTTTAATTAATGAGACTGCTGTGTGAATTGTGTGGCTGAATAATGGATTTTGCTTGTAGTGTAATTTTCACCTAATTGAAAAACAAAAATTTTAATGCCATGATATATTTGGATTCGGAGTTTATTTTGATGCCTATTTAGGGCTGATAAAGTTGGTAAATTAGATTTCCATCGGTCTATTAAGTTTTCCATGTAATTGACCTCACTTAGTGGAACAAGGCTTGTAGCTGGCGTTGTCATTATGTTGCATTTTAGAACCCCATTTTCTGCTCATCCCTGTTCATTTATATCTGAATATCATTTTTCAGTTATTAAATAGGATTTATTGCTGAACTATACAGCAGGTTCAGTTAACGGATGGTACATTGACTGAGGTATTGCCTAGAATCTCAGACACTTATGTACAGACCTCCCGCCAGCGTATTTCTGCTTTCTTGTCGATGCACACAGCTTATGAATTGCTTCCTGAGTCAGGCAAGGTTTGGATGTTTAATAATATTGAGCTTTGAATTTTCTTTATTGTCAAACTATATGTCACAAATTAGTTAATGACTATTTTAATGACACCTGGTCACAGGTTATTGCGGTGGATGTTGATCTGCCAGTGAAACATGCATTTCATATATTACACGAGCAGGTATTTATCTGTTTCCTGCAATAGGAATTTACTTGGAGGGATTTCATATCTAGGTGTTAACATGCCTTTATTGTAAAAGAATTGAGAAAAAAATGTAATTTTGAACCTTCTGGTACTAAACTCGCCTTTCTTGAAGCGTCTTGCTGGGGTAATGAAGAAGTTTCTCCTTATTGCTCCATATGGCCCGTGTTGTAATTTCTAGTATCTCACTTTTTTCTGTTTCTGACATGTATATGCCTGCTTTGAATCGGACCATTTGCAGGGAATACCTATGGCTCCTCTTTGGGACTTCTGCAAGGGGCACTTTGTTGGCGTTCTTAGTCCTTTGGATTTTATTTTAATCTTAAGAGAGGTCTGTGGATTTTAAGATGATTAGCTATTTATGGAGAAATTTTCTGAAATTTTAATGCATTTCATATCTATTGGAAGGAAGAATATTATTATTCCTATTGTTGTGCTTTGGAAGCTGGAAGTTGAAACAAGGATGTCATAACAATGCAAGTGGATAATCCTGAAGGCATGGCCAATTATGTCAGAAAAAGATAAGATAGGGTCATTCGTTAGTTTTATTAATTTATTTAAATTGAGAGGAATGAAAGTGTGTCAGCTAGTTTAGAAGTGTTGATGTTGTGAAGTAATGGAAACCATATATTGGTTGCTTTTCATGGAGCCTGTAATAGTCTCTTGTTACAGGGTTGCTTGTGAAATTGAGTCAATTGACTCCCCAACTGCATGCATGGCAATGCCTTTTATGTTTACCAATGCTGTTGAAACCATGTTTTTGCCCTATTCACAGCTTAAGAATCATGGATCCAATTTAACAGAAGAAGAGCTTGAAACGCATACTATATCTTCTTGGAAAGAAGGAAAATTATATCTGAACAGGCAACGCAATGGACATGGAACAGCACTTTCAAGACGTTTTATCCATGTAAGTGTTATTGGTGGCTTTGTAAAGTCATTAAGTCATACTGCTCGCTTCCAATAATATGGCGAGCACTAAGAATCCCCATGTACTTGTTTCGCAGGCAGGGCCATTTGATAATTTGAAAGATATTGCCACAAAGATCCTGCAAAATGAGATTTCAACAGTTCCTATCATCCATTCGAAGTCTGAAGATGGTTCATTTCCACAGCTTTTACATCTGGCCTCACTTTCTGGAATACTTAATTGTAAGCTTTGAAGACAGGTTTCTTTGTGCTCTTCTGAAGCTTGCTTGAATCTTACCAAATTAAATTTCAGGCATTTGCAGGTATTTTAGGCATTGCTCTAGTTCTTTGCCTATACTCCAATTACCGATTTGTGCAGTTCCAGTGGGAACGTGGGTGCCCAAAATTGGGGAATCAAATGGGCGACCTTTAGCTATGTTGAGACCTAGTGCTTCTCTCACGTCAGCCCTAAATTTATTAGTTCAAGGTTTGATTGCGTCTCTTGACTTTGAAAATAACATATAAAGAAGAAAGTCTATTGATTCTATTGATTGAAAGAATAGTGAAATCGGTATCATATCAACCTTGTGAGGTATTCGGGTAATGGCAGAGCACACTTTGTTTTACTTTGGGAAGAATGATTTGTGTGTTATTAATTATCAAGAAGAGAAGACGAGTGGTTAGGTTAATTGGGAACAAGGGTAATTCCATATTCTAATCATCAAAAAGAATAAGAAACGTTTACTTGATCATGAAATAGCTATTCTTACACCCACATCTTGTCCTTTACTTTTGCAGCCCAAATAAGTTCTATACCAATAGTGGACGATAATGATTCATTACTAGATATATATTGTCGAAGGTTAGTTGTGCTTTATATCCATAATATCATTCTCCTTGATGCAATGGTTGAACCTTGAAATTGCTTTAGAATCAATCTATAGTTCAGGCATGAATTGTCCTGTCAGTTAATTCTTTTCAGCGGCTTGTGGTGTTTCTCACAGTTGTCCTCCCCCTTATTTTGATAGTGATATAACAGCTTTGGCAAAGGACAGAGCTTATACACACGTCAATTTTGATGAAATGACTATTCATCAGGTATGTTTTGTTTCTCATTTTCCCTGAACATGTTCTGCATACTAGAAGTTTATATGGACT
This sequence comes from Neltuma alba, assembly GCF_004799145.2. Classification (NCBI taxonomy): domain Eukaryota; kingdom Viridiplantae; phylum Streptophyta; class Magnoliopsida; order Fabales; family Fabaceae; genus Neltuma; species Neltuma alba. The sequence continues at coordinate 11,870 of NW_021634704.1, forward strand.
ATAAAGTTACGAAACAAATGAAAAAAGAGTGTTACTATTGTGCCTCTTTTTGACCCTTTTCTGTCTTGTGAGGTTTAGACGCATCGTGTTATTAAGAACAAAATGATTTTTTTTTTCTTGGCTATTTGTTGATTATGACTGTTAGAGAGATCTACTGGTTGGTTGACATTCTGATATCAAACAATGAAGGGAAAGGAGGAGGGGAAAGCAGAAAGGAAAGAGAAATAGAAGAAATTTAGGGAGATGTAGATGGCAAAGTACTGAATTTTCTTTTTCTCCGATAATCAGAAGTTCTAAAGTGAAAGCTGTTGATAGAGCCCTAATGCTAGTTAATCTAAACTACTGTAATTCTAATAGATATGATAAACTTTATCCAAATATATAAAGAAAATCTGAGATGAGACTAGAAATATAAATCTAATACAACTAAGTATATTTAAAAGATGATCTAAATATCTTAATTTAAATATAAGATAAAATCGAAGAATCTTGATAGACATAAAATATCCCTCTTGATGTTCCCCATCACATTCATTAGTTAGTGGAAAATCTTGATAGACATAAAATATCCCTCTTGATACTCCCCATCACATTCATTAGTTAGTAGAAACAAAGAGATTTATGTCTTTCTTCACTTAAGCAGCCAAATTGTAGTAATACCAATGAATGAAGATACTTTTCATCCCCCAATATCCTTGCCCCTTTTTACGTTGTCACCTTCTGAGACAGTGGGGCAAGTTTTCTTGCAGTTGAAACATTTTTCAGTAGTTTTCCTTTTTTGTGTTTGTTTTTAAAATATACAATTTAAATGCACTAAGTTCAGGATTTACATGCACCCTCTTCTTGCCCCTTGTTTATTATATATTGCTACCAATTGAGGATTTTAATGAGAAAGTGAAAAGAAAGTTGCACATTGAAATGTTATAAATAGTAAAATTAGTGTCAACCTCAGCATGTAGCTTAATGTTGCATGCTATAGCAATTTCAAGTATACTGTCTTTTTTCCTTTTTGTGTTATTCATGCTGAAATTAGATTGGCATTTATTTGGTGATTTTCTTCTTGGTTCTTAGACTCTCTTGCGTGTTTCTCTAGGCTTTGCAGTTGGGCCAGGACTCGTACCATTCATATGATCTTAGGAGTCAGCGATGTCAGATGTGCCTGCGATCTGATTCTCTGCATAAAGTGATGGAACGGTTGGCAAATCCAGGTAGGTTTATTTCCCTGCTCTTTCATGAAATGGGATGCAATGTTACGTTTTTGTTTTGAGACATTGTCTTTCTCTGTTAGCTCAGTTCTTCCATTCATTTGCATCTTGCAATAGGTTTTAAAGAAAAATTTAGCTCCCTAAATAATTTAATGAATGTGGAATATTACCTAATTCCTTGTCTCTAAAATTGTTAGTTTCACTCCCCTGGGCAATTTACAGGACGAACAGCGTTTAATCTGGAGCGGTTATGGACTTTTCTTCTAGCAGTTCTTACCCGTGAAGGGTGTGCATAAAAATATGTAGTAGTTTTTACACATTTGGACTGGAGAATTTCTCGTACAACAACAATAAAACCTTATCCCACTGGATGGAGAATCTATCTCGCAATTGCACTAAAAAAAAAATTAGTTAACAGGTTTACTATGATATTTGAAAAAAATTTTTTTGAAGTTTTTTGAACAAAGGAAGTGTAAGAATTGGGCCTCTACATTAAGTTGGAATGATAGATTAAATCTGTTCACTTCTTAGCTTAAATCCTGAAACCAGTTTTGCGGAGTCCTTGTTTGGTGGATATGCGGTGATTCTGTAGAAAGAAAATTTATTGATGATGATCAGTGACTTTTTCCATTGTAGGCAGAAGAGCTCTGTCTTCATGTCTCCATATATTCAAGTTACTTCATTTTTAGGATTACTTAGCTGAGAAATATCTGCTGCGTTAACTTTGGATTTCAGGTGTTAGGCGTTTAGTTGTGGTGGAAGCCGGGAGCAAGCGAGTAGAAGGCATTGTTTCACTGAGTGACATTTTCAAATTCTTCCTTGGTTAGCATAGAATGGGAAATGAAGAATTACAATGGATTGTCTAGTGGTTATGACACTTGTGCATATATTCAAGCAGCACCACCTGCTCAGCCATTTTAAAAGATTTCCAATGCCCCTCTTTTTTCTTTTTATTGGTAATTTGATCTCTTCCATTAAAAATATTATTGGATCGGCCTCTTGCTTCATTGCCTTGTTTTAATGATTTTAGGCTAGAGAAAGAGGTCTGTAACTTGAGAGTTAGGCCCCATTTTTATTTATCTGCCCCAGCCCTTGTTGTCGTCATTGTGCTCCCATTACAAAATACAAGAAAAATGGGAGCTTAAGATCTGTCGTCATACCGTACTATGAAGATCGGGGAAGATAATTTATGGGAGGAAGAATATTGCAATTCTTGTGTTTTGTATAGTTTATTTATGATCAGCTTTCGGTCTTTGAAATTGAAGGGGACTCCTTAGCTGGTACAATGTGATGTAATATTTTCTTCTCATTTTCCTCGTTTTAATGTACAACGAGATTTTCCTGGACAAGTGTAAGCTGGTCACAGAATAATTTTTATGCATTTCTGATATGGAACTCGAACAGAGGATTTTAAACTTGATGATATGGTTGGTTTTGTTGGCCTATGATCAAAAGGAGATGCATGTGGCATTTTCCTCTTTTCAATTTTGTAATTAACTATTTTGAGAGTGCCCAATGAGAATGAGAAACAGTTATCAAACATTTGGCAGGGTTATTGTACAAATATAATTTCAAAAGCATGATTGGCTGAGTCTGTGAATATGATTTCAATTTTGGGGAACACTTGGCTGTATTTAGTCCATTAAGTCATGCCATGCTTGAAACTGGAGATTCTACAACTGTATTAACTGTCATTTTCCTTGAAAATATTTGCTAGATTAGTCCATGAGGAGCCCTTTCTTTTGTTTTTTTTTTTTTTGGGGGTTGGGGGGGGAGGGATTGAATGATCAATCTTTTAACTGGTGTTTTGGAGGGGTTGAAGGATCAAATCATGTCCTTTCTATTATACATTTATTTTCTGCATTTTTGCACCACGTTCGTAGTCTATTTTATTAAATATACATCACTAAAACAATATCAATTATTTCTTAACTACCCCCAAGCAATTAATTTTTACTCACTTGCCAAATAACAAATACATCAATACATGTGATGCACTTGCATAAGAAGTTATACTATTTGTCTTAGGGAGAACAACCAATTGGGCATATTTATGTAATACAGTCTCTCTTATTGTTGTTGTTATTATTATTTATTCTCTCTTTCTATCTGTGAGACTTTTTTAAACAAGTTTTTCATGTTTCTTAATAGAATACACATATCAAAATTTATAAAGTATTCATTAGTTATTAATATCTTCGTCTCAAACGTGTCTTTCATAGTTATACCCCTATCTACATCTCTGAAAAAATATGCTTAACCTGGGGATGTAAGACAACATTTTTGTGAAGTGTCATATTAAAAGTTATGATGATTTTTTATAAAGTAATAACATTAACTAATTTTAATCATTTTTTTCTAAATCTGTGATTTAATTATAAAGATCTAATAGATATGTGCTCCCTTCAGCACTAATTATAAAGTTTTAAAACACTACTTAATCTAAATATAAGATAAAAATGTGGCAGTTGCACTTTTTTTTTTTTAATTAGTGTTACCCCTTTTTTGTATATCCCCAAAAAAAAATGCTTACCCCTCCTTAATTGCAACAAGTTGTTGTCATGATTAATGATTTTAATTCTTGGACATTATTATCATCATTAATTTCAAGGAAAAGGCAAAATATAAAAAAAATAAATTTTTTTTTTTAAAATTTAAAGCTATCAACGGCTATTTTCTTACCAGGAGAAGTATTTATATTTATTTATAAAATTGGCAGTATGGAGTCATTGGATTACTTCAATGGTGGAGATATGAGCAAATAAGATCTGCTCGCCCCACGGGATCGTTGCTCTGAAACGGTGCCGTATAAGGCCTCACTCGGATTTAATTTTACTCATTTGCCCAAACGAGCCGGCACTGCTCTGGTCGGATTGTTGAGGGCGGCCGGGAGAGCCAGAGAATGGTCAAAGAGATCGAAACTCTAAGCGAAGATGAAAGACGCGCGCTTAGAGGCAGTAAATTCGCTCCTCTTCCTTCTCTATCTCGCACTTCCAGTTCTCAGCCCAGGTTTTTTCATCTTCCTCTTCTACCCTCTCCCTTTTTTCCCTTCAGAATTATGCTGACATTAACTGTTGATCGAGTTTTGTTGTTTAAAAGGGGAAAAAATCTGTTGTTCGGATTCGTCGTTTATTGATTCCCTTTTCTCTGGCACCTTGAGATTATGTTGTTCTGATATTGACTTTTTTTGGCCGAATTCTAATATGCCCATGAAGATTGGCTCATCCTGGTGGACCGGTGACCACAAACAAAGCGGCGGCATTAGCAAAGTTTCTTGAGAGAAAACTGAAGGAGCCTGATGGTTTGGCGTCTATTAACCCTGATCTTCTTGAAGTCGCTGTCAATGATGCCAAACAGACTGTTTTTGCTAGTAGGCCTTCAACTTTCGTTTTCTTTCTCCCCGTTTCCTTAGAAGGCTCGTTGTGTGTGCGTTTGGTATTAGTAGTCATCCAAGATATGTGCAAAAGTTGTGAATATGAAGATATTTAATGGAGTGCAATTTGCTTGAGTGGCATATACTGATGGGAATTAGGAACATAAGATTACTATTAATGATAGTATATAAAGGTTGGTTATTGTGATTGTACATGTTATATGAATGATAAATGAGAAGCAAATGTACAATATCTGATTATCATATATCTTTCTCGGCTTGCCATAAACTGTTTTCTGTATCCATGTCCTGTTTTAAGAAATTCATTCACTTCGATGGTCGTGAAGACATATGATTTCTGTTGATCTTGGCCTGTTTTTCTTTGATAGTGGTGGATAAATGAACCTCAATTTCTGAATCATTTCGAAAATTGTAAGATGTTTAGGGATAATATTGGGGAAATTAAAAATTTTCATGTTCGACACGTCATAACCAACTTCAATATCAATGAATATTAGATAGGACTCATATCAGATTACTATAAGTAAGTTTTTATATACTTGAGAATTTCGATTGTCTATTTGCAAAACATGACTTTTGGGGCTAATGATTAATTTTGTGCGATAGTCACCAACAGTTTTTTTTTCCCCCCTGGTTTTTAACAGCAAGCAGTACTTCGAATCCAGAAAGAATTGTCCGGCACGTAGACTCCTTTGGTAACACTGACACTGAGGTGGGGTGCTTGATTGCAAATTACTTCTAATGGTGGCTGAATATTTGTTCAGCCATCTGCTCTTGTCACTTTCTCTAATTTGTTGCTGATCTTGGCAGGATTCAGAAGGTGAGAAGAATGAACTTTCTCAAGTGAAGGAATGTAAGAAGAGAAAGAGCAAGAAGAAAAAAGACAAAAAGAGAAACAAAAAGCGGAAGGTCTTTGCTTGATATGCTTTGTTATTTGCATGTCACTCCTTACGAGTAACTAACTCGATATGTTTTGCTGCAGAAAGTTGAGGATCCTGGACTCGCTGTCGTCAAAAAGCATAAAAAGAAGTTCAAGTTCTGATTTATTCTGGTTGACAGCCGCGGATGTTGAATCTACATCCTCTTTCATGGTTTGGACATCAGACATGGTTGCCTTGTAATTTGAGGTTTATACCATGTTTCTTGTGGGTTTTCAGATGGAGGATTGAGGTCAGTGGACTTTTGCCATGAGTTCCTTACTTGGGCAGCTGAATTACAAGCAACGCACGGAGTCAGAGATACAGCTTTGGCACATTAACCTCCCAGATGATTTGCAAGATAAGATTATGAACTGTTTATTAGTCAGATTCTTTCAGGGGTTGGTGGTGTTGGCAATGTAATGGTAACTGTTCACAAATTATTAACTCATGATAGTCAAGTTGCGGGGGAGGATGCTATGTCTCAGAAACGATATACTCCTCCGGTCCTTAATATAGGACCCAGTTAGTGAGTTGGTTTTGGTCCTAAATATAAGACCTATTTCTCGTATTTATCAATTTTCTCTAAATTACCCTTATAGATATTCCCTCAACTATAATCAAGTAGAATAGAGAGAGGGAGTATTAAGAAAGATGATTATGGTGTTTTAGGAAAAATGTGTCACTTTTCTTATAATTAATTAACTTACCTAACTTCCTTAATCTAATCAAATTAGTTAAATGGGTCTTATATTAAGGACTGGAGGAGTATTTACAATGGAAAGAAATGTGAATGTGATTTTGATTTCAGTCTTAAGACATTCGACATTAGAAACCCATTGCTACGTGAGATATCACATAACTGCTTCAAAATCCGTGAATTCTAATTCTTATGTGAGATGTCTCAACTACTACTCTTCATATCTTTAATATAAGACATATTTAACTAATTTGATTAGATTAAAAAAGTTAGTTAATTATAAGAAATATGATATGTTTTTTCTAAAACATTATAATCACTTTTCTTAATATCATTTATTCCTCACTTACTTGATTATGGTTGAGAGGGTATTTATAGGAGTAGTTTAGGAAATATTAATAAATATAAAAAATAAGTCTTATTTTTAAGACTAAAATTCACCTAACAATTAGATTATATATTAAGAATAGGAAGAGTTTTTTTTTTCCCCCTGGACTTGTTATAAGATGTTACCTATGATTGGGGGTTAGATTTAGTTTTTCAAATTTATAATCTATTCAGCTAAATATCTCCATTGTTTGCATATATTAAGAGGATTTTTATTAGAGCAATCATGATTAAAAAAAATTTACAAAAATTAACTTATACTACCTCCGGTCCTTAATATAAGATCCTATTTGATTTTTATTTTGGTTCTAAATATAAGACCCCAATCCACTTTGTCTCTCATATTTATATATTTTTTTTTCAAAGTGGCCCTTCTAATAATGATAGTTCTAATCAATACACTTGATTAGTAAGGATATTTTAGGAAAAACAATACTTATTTAAGACAAATAACTAACTCAACTTACTTCCTTAATCTCCTCAAATTAGTCTACTGACTCTTATAATTAGGACTGGAGGTAGTATTTGTTATAATTAATTTAACTAACTATTTTAATATACTCAAATTAGATAAGTAATTTTTATATTAAAAACTAGAGGTAATATAAATAATTGAATCACATAGATGATAAAAATTGCTTAAATGTAATAAATATGATTAAAAATGCAAATTATTTTCAAAATATCTCATATAAATAATGGTCCGCTTACATGGATAATTAATGGAATTTGACTAATATATATTAATTAACAACATGAAAAATGATAATACATATTTTAGATAAGTTGTTGGAATTTCTTATAAATAAGAACGTGTTCTTCTCATAAATTATCTTATAGAAGAGATTGGAGGAGGTAGTTTGCAATCTAAAGGTGCTTATTTATATGTATTTCTCTTGGAAAACAATTTCTTTTCCATCATGTGGGAAAAAAAAAAAGGGACATAATATTTTAGATGAAGAAAGTCAAAGCCATTTGCCCTGTGCCTGTTGATTCAACGAATCGTTTCTATCTGATCTGTAATGATTTTCTTTCACTCCCTTCAATTCGCTTTTTTTCTTGTTTCCAAAGAATGAAAAAATGGGGAAAATATTTCCACGTCATTCAAAACACTGAAGAGCTATCTTTTTTAGACTAAACCGATCTTTAATTCCTTGAATAAAACATCTCTAGGAAGAGAAGAGACCAAGGTGTGTTTCTTTCCCTAGAGAGAACAAGAAGTTATCTAGATATAGCAATAGTTTCGCGTAGCCATACCTTTTCATGTAGCAACAACACTGATATTTAAAGTGTTTTAATCAAATATATAGATACCCCATGGGTGGTTAATCAAGGCAATTGTAGTTTAGAGTATAAAGACTTACCAAAAAAATTAAAAAGAAAAAAAAAAAGAGTAAAGTAGCACCCACTACTCTAGTGTCATTTTTCAAATGCATCCAACATTTTAATTCTATTTATGGTGCATTTAGCACCCTGATATTATTATGTGTTTTTCGTGCTTCCAGCACCCTAATCTTATTTATAATGTATCGAATATCCTAACCCATAAATAAGATTAGGGTGCTAGATGTAACTGGAAAACAACATCAAGAGATATTAGATGTGCTAGGAAAATATTGTCAGGATACTAAATGTATCATAAATAAAATTGAAGTTTAGAATGCTACTTTATCCTAATAAAAAAAAAATATGGAGAAGCTAGGTAGTTTGGGTAGGTATGAGTGCCAATATCTGATTCCTGATTATGCCCATGCATTTCTTAATCTCTTCATATATTGGAAGATTCTTTGAACAAAATGGCTGCAAACCTGTGACTGCAGAATCTAACATATGAACAACGTCGGCAGGTGGCAAAAGTCGCTCTGTACACTTCTGCAATTTGTTTTACAAAGATATGTCAGCGTGCACGTTAAGAATTTGCAACAAGATAATCAATAGTACTACCATATATTCCTTAATGCAGTAACAATCACTGTCTGGACTAGTCAGCATTTAAGTAGAGTATAACACCACACGACAAGTGAACTCCCCCCCCCCCCCCAAACTATCAACAGTAAATAATTGAATCTTCAATAGAAATTGTGAGGGGAGATTGACTTGAGATTGACCACATACAATGTTTATTAAATAGCAACAATGAAGGGGAGATTGACCACATACAAGCAGATAGCAATTTGAAGAGCCACGGAACTTGCCTGGATCATCAGCAAGGTGGCTAGACATTGAGAAATAAGTTCTGAGGGAATTTTCACTTCATTTTGATCAGATGAGCTGTTTAGCTCAGGATCTTGTGAATGATTATTTGACAAAGGCTTCGATTTACTTGCAGTCATCTGATCCTGAGAAGCTAGAGTGACATGAACAGAATCTGTGGGCATGAATTGCGAGGACAGAGCATCATGGTCATCCACTGAAAGCCGATTATTTATAAAATTAATTGACTCTTCAATTCCTTCACCCTTATCTTCTGTCTTAGTAAAAGACAACATCGCCTGCAATAATTGTTGAGAAACTGTAGTCAGAGATTGGAAAAACGATAGTGATACGACTCCTCAAGGATTAATGAAAATAGAAAGGGAATCATCTAGCAGCTGGTCATCAGTAATTCGGTATACAAACTAGTGTAAAAATGTTCACTTAATGATTGGTGAGTCAATCATCCAAATGAATCTTCACAGATGGTGATCCAACCATCCAGTTTCATCAGTGATGCAGGCAGATCTTGTGTATAAAAATAATAACACCACAAAATTTCAAGCATTTGGCATGACCAAACATATCTGCTGTATAGGGATGACTGGAGTTTAGTGTTGAGTTCACTTTAAATATGCAGTGCAGACATGCCGTAATTATTCACAAAGTGGGCACCCTTTCTATACCTGCATAGCTGCACCAACCATTCTGCGGGCTCTTCTTTTAGAACTTCCAATAATTTCAGCTATATGAGATTGAAAATTTTGGTTGTGAGAAGCTGAACAATACGAAGAGCTAGTTTGACCACCAAGATCATCCGAATTAGCTAGGGGCCTTGGTGACAAATTAGAGTTCCCCTGATATGTGTTATGCTGTCTCACGCAAAACAAGGCAGAAGAGACCTGCACAAATGAAATCCACTTAGGAAGTTGCAGATAGGTGAAGACGGAAGGAAGGAAAGATTATATGAAATTAACTGTGCAATCGTGTGTCAAATTTTTGTGCTATCGTGTGCTAATTGTTCCATGAATTTCATGCCTGCTCGTTCACTTCATTTAACTGCAACAATACTGCAGCATAATGTCTCTTAAATGGCTCTGAATCATTTAAAGAGTGGTCCCCATATTTCCGTCTTTCACATGCCTCATCATTCATTTTCTTCAGTTCAGATAGCACAATTTCCTATAAGTTCACAGCCATAAGCTCATTACTTCGATACGAATATTTGAAAGGCAGATATTTTTCCTGTATCACAACAAAGAGAAGCTTAGAGACGATGACTAATTATTCATTAGGGAGTACCTTTTTGTCAAGAGCACGAATCAGCTCAAAAACAGCATTTGTGCCAGCTTCTTTGAATGGGACATTTACATGAAAAGAAGCTTTAGAATTTGCTGACAGTAGAGCGTTACCAATCTCATTGCAAGCAACATTAGCTTGCAATTTGGAACTTGAAGAAATGCCCTGGAGAAAATAGAAAGAAAAGAAAAGGACAAATTAAACTACTCAGGAAACTTCGACAGCTCATCATAATAAAATTGGTAAGTTGATTCTACAATACAGCTGGAAGAAACATCAACAGAAACCAATCTAGTCAGATGAAAATAGAAGACATTGTTGATAATGTGAGATTGATTATTTTGGTTCTCTAAGAAACACGAATGTTTGGTCAGGAAAGTTATGAGTAAGAGGAACCTATTTTCTAGGAAAACAACAGACAGACAGACATGAACAATCAGTGTGGGGCATTTAATGGAAGGATTAAATTGTTAGGGCACCTTTGATATATGAAATGGAATGGAAAATGGAACGAAGTGATTTCTATAACGCAAAATAACCCATGTGTCCCTACTTTGAAAAAGTAAGAAAAATAAAATAATATTTAATAACGACAACAAAGATATATTAAAAATTACCCAAAAAATAAAAATAAAGGAAAAGGAATTTATTCTCTAACACAAACCAAAAGGAGCATTAGTTTTCTCAAAAAATAAGCTTAAAAATCTTTACAGCTTTGATTTTTATGGCATGAGTCTACCTGAAATCCCTTTGATGTTCATAAATTATAAATTTATGCATTACTATAACAAATTAAGTACTATAGTGAAAATAACAATCATGGAAAAGTAATACGCAGGCACGCATATATGATATTAATTAATGTCATAAAAATAGGGCAAATTAAGGCAAAAGGCACCCGGTAAAATAAAAACACAAGAGATGAGAGTTTTTTTTTTTTTTCCTCCTTTGGCTAAAGCATAGGTATTCTCCTATTGGAAGCAATCCTATTCGAGACACTATCGGGCACTGAATGTGGGTACCTCTCCCAGCGGGGATTCGAATCTTGGTTCGCCACGTTGTGAGGGACTAGCCCTTTCCGCTAGACCCAACCCCTGTTGGTAGTTTTTAAAAAATAATAATAGGATAAAGGACAGGCAGCCCACGTAGACTGACCACACAGATGAGGTGGGCATGCCAGGCTCTTGTAGTCACCTAGACTGATCACACGGCATGGGAATATATAAAGAACTGCACCAAATGCCACAAAGAACTGCACCAATTGCCATGTGGCATCTAATATTCTATATGGGGAATTTGTTTCTCGCGTAGTCAGTTCTGATATATTAGAATAGGTTGTAGCATATCGTGGTGCAAAAGCCTACTACCACGAATTGGGATTAAAAGAGATTGACAAAGTTTCTTATCTCAAGAATCAGTCACACTATTTAGCCATAAAGAATCAAATTATAAACCGGGATATACAAATCCTTATTTTGAGCTCCAAGCATGCGTAAAGTCATAATTACTGTATGAGCAGATCTCTGCATTCTGAACACAGTTAACTACGCTTTACTGAAAATTTCAGATTGGAGATATCCTTACAAGGAGTTCACCAAACTTTTCATACAACTGAACTCCATTTGGTTAAAAAAAATTAGTTCGCCCTAAGGAGTCATTTGAAGAGAAGATATAAAGAGTCTTGGTGTGAGAGTTTTTAGCAATAATTAAAGAACCGATCTTCCTTTACAATAATAACCAGAGTGCAAATTACCTAACACTTCAAAGTATTTAAAACCATAAAATAAAACTAGCAGAATCTGCATTCCATCTGAATATAAATTTGTACCTGTTTCAATAAATTGTTGACGCCACGAGCTGAGGGAGTTATATGAAGAGCATCAACATGATCTAAGTTCCCACTGGGGTACAATATTCTGTGCTCCATAATCTTTCCTCGTTTCAGTTTCCCATTAAGGTGGAACTCAATAAGGTTGCCATCTAGTTTAGCAGGAATCACATTGTGCCTTATCAGAGATGCTGGCATATTTTCAAAAGGATTCAGAGGCATGCAGTCAATATCCTGCCATATAAAAATACTTTCGTGAAATTATTCTTTTATTACTGAAAATTAGAAATAATAAAACAAGGGGGAAAAGTTGAAGAAAGAAGTTTCGTGGAGAAAATTCAGTGAAACAGCCTCTACAATGTGTGATTATGCATTTAATATGAAAAAAAATTCATTAACATTAGATAGATCGCAGCAATAAAATTCACTATCTTTTACATATTCTGACACGGATTGATAGCATTTCAAGATGTTAAAGAAATTTGAGCCATTGTGGAAAAAAGTATTCAGCGCATATGCAATTCATGACCAATATTCTGACGTAAAAAACAAGTACAGATAAGTTCCTTCAGGGTTACAGTCTGTTCAACATCACTAGATATTACATCCTTTGACCTGGTTCCACAATTCATAAACGTCAATAGTCAGGCATCTTTGCAAAGAATTAAATTGAGGCAACTCAAGAAAAGCCCAATTTTGGAATTTTTTTTCCATGCATAAAATGTCAAAGTTAAAAATTATTTCAGAAGACCTACTAAGGAAGAATAGGAAAATAATATTGAGGGATTAGTAATTATTTATAACTTATAAGCTAGAGATTAAGGAAAAGAATGGGAACTAGAAATCAATTAATTGGTTTGAATTTAGTTATCCTTTTGTCAATTAATTAAAGCAGTTAAGCAAAGAATACCATGACTAATTCAACCCCCAGTTCAGGCTGGTCAAATTGAACCTGACATGAACAGTTGTCAACAGTTAGTATACTCCCATCATGAATCTCTCTCGTCTTTGGGTGAATGGCAATGACACGCTGTCCAACAATTAAAGGCCTGGCCAAATCAGTTGGAAGGCAATCCCTGGTACCAGCAAGAAGTTCTGCATAATGTGCCCTAACTGAGTCCCGGTATTGATTTAACTTCGATTTTTCTTCTATCAAAAATTGCTCAGAAATCTCCGGGGTCTGCCAAGAGAACTGCACAAGAGTAACAAACACATGAAATACCTTGAGACTTTAACAAGAATGAGACAATAGTATAGCAGCAAATACAAATAGGATCACTTGGGACAAAATACCTCCTAATGACTCCCCACTCTACACGAGTCAGTCTAGGAACATGCCCCAATCCAACATGGTCCAAGTACTCCATGAACTCCCTTTTTGCAAACCATGGGTAATCTATAGCACTGTAAAACCACTCAAAAGTGCACCATCGCCGTATTTGATGTGAAGACAGGCAATTAATAAGCTTTTCCTGCAATAATGGAAAAAAAAAAATCTTTGAAATCAGATTGAAAAATTAAGTCAACATCCATTTACATAAATGATGGATAATCAACCTTGTGGCTTGATACACTATTCTGGAGAATGGGTTTTCTATGTTGACCACTAAAAATACTTTCTGGCACCTTTATATCTTGTTCTACCATTGGTTTTGGTTTCTCCATCTTTCTTCTATGCCTTCCTTTGTTTGCTAAACCAACTTTATCTGTAGATGAAACTTCTATGGGTAATAGCAGAGAATCATCCCTTCTTCCTTTGTCCTCATTACTTGAAGACATCATTCCTGGGAGTTGCACCTTTGTCCTCATTGTAAGATTGTCACTTATCATCCTCTGTCCAAAATATTACAGCCATCTCCAAGATTGGAATCAAGCAAAACACTAAATTGCATTGAAAAATGGACTAAAATTTCAAACACTTGTGACATACTCCCTCCAGTCTTATTTATAAGCTTCAAATTTAGAGATAAGTGTGTTCCATTTTATGAGCTGGGATTTTTTTTTTAACATTTACTGCATTTTTTCTGATTTTGCCCTTAATGACTTTTTTTTTTTTTTGGGTCTCTCCTTTATCATACTCTCTCTTATCACATTTCCCCGCACGTCCTCTTTCATCATCTTTCTCATTTATTATGAGGGCATATTTGGAAACAAAACTATATTTCTTACCTATTTATTGCTTTTAACTAATGGTTCATTATCTGTAAATTAGTTATTTGAAGCTTATAATAAGAACCTGAGGGAGTACTTAATATACTAGCAGGAATAGCTGCATACCTTGATCTTCTGTGAACCACTTAAATGAGAACTGGTTTGAGTTTCGTCATTCTGCAATAAGATCCAAGCTTACTTGCATATTTAATGTCAAACATCAAACAAGAGATATAGAGGAATAATAGCTATTAAAAAATAGTCTTCATAGCACTTTGATGTGTCCAACTTTGAAAAGTTTGCATTTTGGTCCTTCTAGATTTAGTGTGTTTGGCGATTTGAAAACTTTTTTGCTGACATGTTGATATCTTTGCTGAGGAAAAGATGACCAGGAAGGCATCCAGTCAGCAGAAAGGGTGCCACGCCAGCAGCATACAGACAGAGGGACTTAATAGCACCAATTTGCCAATTCAAAGGGATGCCTTGTTCAAATTGATACTAGGGGTACCAAATTGAAGCTTCTCAAATGCAAGGGGGACAAAAACTCTAATTTAAGACTAAAGATAAAAAAAATAAAAATAAAACTACAACTAAAGGCTAGAATTTTGTTGATACTTACTTTCAATATTGAAGGTGTTTGTCTTCTCTTCCTTTTTCTAGCATCAAGGTGGAAGGTGCCCTTTTCTTGAGGAACAAAAACTTCATTACCAGGAGAAACCAAACTTAATTTACCTAAAGCAGTGCTTTCATCACTCACAATCGTATGATGGGTTTCCACTTTAGACTCATCAACAGCTCCTTGGTTTTCTTCCCTCACCCGCACAAGTGACTCTAAACAAACAGAAAGCAGCATATTAGAGGATCTAAACTCTCAAAATATGATGAAAGCAAATAGGTATTTGTAAACAATGCCAAATTATAAATTGAAAATCAGAATTGTATGAATATCCAAGAGTATACAGCATGAACGAACTATGATAGAAAGGAACCAAGGGCTAATAAAAAAACTGACTGAGAAAAGCATGAAAACCATGAGACAACACTCAGAATGCACAACAGTAAACAACATAGTCCTTGTAAGAATCTAATTTATTTTGAAATCACCCTTGTGTGGAAGAAGCAAAGAATAGTTAGATGAAACTGCATAAAATTATTGGTGAAGACTTAAATGTCATACCGGGGTCAGGGTTTGCGACTGGCATCATCAAAGATAGATCAGCCAAGGCTTTCAAAGCATCAAAAGAACCTTCATCTACAAAAGGAGGAAAAAAGATAAATGCGTAACACCATACTTCAAATTGGAACCAAAAGTGCACACTTTAAGACAAACTAATATTAAGCAAATGATGAAAATAAAAACACAACGTAAAAACATTCTCATTCAAATAAGTTTTATGTCTTACTTTCAAATAATTAGACAAAATTTATGGTCCATTTGATTGGAGGGATTTGGAGGGGGAAGGAGGGATTTTACTCCACTTCCTCATTTGGTCCAAAATGTTATCCCTCCCCTCCAAAAGTGGGGGAATTTGGAGGGGAGGGGCCCAGCCCCATTTTATTATGACTAAGTTAACCTCATTGTTTAATGATATTCTCGTATTGCCTTTATGTGTAACTTAATGAACTCACCTTCACAGGTGATCTATTCAAATACAAAAATTTGCTATATCTTTCTTCTGCATTCTCTGATCACAGATAACAATGGCAATTTTATATTCTCTCAGTAACCAGAGCACAAACTTTTGATTCCCTCTTCTATTTTATGGAACATATAAAGAAGAAGAAGAGACTATACATCTTTACCCAGCAGCACCTACTATGGACAATGTAACAAAATATCATCTATTTCTCATTATTTTCCTATTTCTTAATTACATAAATAAACATTCATTCATAAGGCGAGAGCAATACTTCTATATAATCCACCGATTAAGAAGTTAGGCAATATATTAGAGTCTGAGATCCTTTGTTCAATAAACATACAACATGCTCTGAGCAGAATTTAACAGAATTCAAGTTCGAAATAACAAGCCTACTTAACAGCTACAAAAGGGAACTTAGTGAAGGAAATTATTGGAACCACAAAAATACCTTTTTTATTACAAAAGAAATAAGCTTACCTTCTTTTTC
This sequence comes from Neltuma alba, assembly GCF_004799145.2. Taxonomy (NCBI): domain Eukaryota; kingdom Viridiplantae; phylum Streptophyta; class Magnoliopsida; order Fabales; family Fabaceae; genus Neltuma; species Neltuma alba. The sequence continues at coordinate 28,074 of NW_021634704.1, forward strand.
AAGCAGTACTTTTTCACTTTTCTTCCTGAGACTCTTGAAGGAGGACCTAGTACCTTTTGTGGCTGCAAATTTAATTTCAATTTTATCCTTGGTTAAATCCAGTCCTTTATCTTCGTCTGTCCCACTAGAAGCTTCCTTTAAACCATCCCAATGCTTATTCGCATTTTCTCCAAGTTCTAACTTTTTTCTGTAGTATTTTGTTCCCTTTTCTTCATTTTTTCCTCTTCTAGCTCTTCCTCTGCTGCTCTGTTGACTCAGTTTCGAAGAATAATCTCCACTGCCGCACCCTGTGCTTCCTAAACTTAATTCAGGGCTACCATCGTTCAAGTCAAAATGGCAAAATTTGGATCCTGCTACTTCCGATTTAGTGTTCTGAAAAACCATAGTTGTCCAGAGTTATTAGTTCATCTTAAAAAAATATCAGACAATACAAGCGGACAAACTACATACCTTCCTCCCATTATTCTGACAGGGTGATGACATAATACCCTTAGATTTATTGTTTGTTGAGTCCGAAACTTTGGAAGGATCACCTATTTGTAAAGCCTCCGTCAGTGCTAAAGCAATTTTATGAGCAACATCATTACTGTCAACCATTTGCCTGTAACCTTGCCTAGCAGGTGAAAAACACTTTCTGCCCATATCCTTATGAATGGAATGTGAAACAGGGACACGGGGAGTCCTTTTCCGAACAGCGTGAGAACTTAAACCTTAAAACAAAATCCCAAATAACAATAAATCATTAGATAAGAACATTGATAGAAGTCCCTTTTAAATATAAAAATAGACATTAGACACTCCTTAAAATTAAGAGAGATGTAGTCTTTCCAGAATTGAAGGGGCTAACAGAAGAAAATTTGTGCCAGTGTATGTGCGACATGTTTCCAGCAGGAGGAAACATTATTCAAAGTTCCTCAATCTTAATGTAAGAATTGATGTTTTAAAAACAAACACAAGCTGAAGCAAGAGAGAAGAGAATGGAATCAAAGTAATCTTCATATGCATTCAGAATATCAACCCACCAGAATGCCTCTTCTTCAACAATGACAGGCAGCCGTCACCTGATGTAATTGAATGTGACTGAGAATGATCTGAAAAATCTCCATCTGATGCTTTATAGTTCCCATATGAACATTTCTGCTGCGAAAATTTTGGAGGCTTTTTAAATTTTTCCGTATCTTCGTTGGTTTCTTGTCCACTATCACTTCCTCCCTGCCAATTAAAACATTCATATTATATTTGCATTTTATCGTTTCCAAAATTTAGTCATTACCCTTTGCAAATCCCAAGCCTTTTATAAAGTACACAATTATTTCTAAAAGTAACAGCACTAGCAATACAATTTATGATCTCATGAGTGATTTGTTTATCATGGTATGGGAGGGCTTACAGATCAGTGAGCTGACTGGACAATAACCCTATACAATTATTATTAAGTAAAAGGCAATCCTCGTATATTAAAAATACTAGAGGAAACAAAGAACATGTGAAAAGAACTGAAATAAAGGGTGAGAGAATCACCTATATCATAGCTGGAGGCAAGGTCAATTAGGAAACAGAACCTCAAACCAACCACAAGAATGTTACAGAAAAAGTAATGCCCGAGTAAATATTCAATGTAGCTTTAAGTTGAAATTCAATCTTACCAGTACACTATAGTGATCGGTCATCATTGCTATGAGTCCAACTACAGAAGCAGTGCCCTCTGGAAGAGACAAGTATGCCTGAAAATAAACCCAGAACAATCTTGGTTTCAAAACAATATACAAATTAAGCAAAACCCAGTATATCAAAATGTGATATTATGCATCACCAAATAACACAAACTAGTGAAACTTAATTGAAAAATGAAACAATTTTTGTCCACAAAAAGCGCAACAGGGAGGATTCCTTTATCATAATGAAGGTTCGCTTGAAGCAATATTTCCTTGCACATCATTAACTACTTCGTTTGTTTGCAATAATTGCATCTATGAGCTGGTTGCCAGCAATTAGACCTTTTTTGTTTTAATCAACCCATAAACTTTAGGATAGGAGAAGAAAAGAAAGAATAACAAGCCAGAGGCATAATATATGAGATAAAACGTAACTACTAATTAGTAACAAAAAATATTAAAATGAAAAAAGTATTACTACTCTGATTTTAAGAAACAAAGAAATAGAAATATTCAATTTCATCTGCTAATTTATTTCCTATTTCATATGATTATTTTGGGAAGATAAATTTACACAAACCAAGGCCAAGACTTCTTAATCAGCTTCTATATGTGACTGCGTGGTATGTTTTAGAATCAGTGTCGGTGTGATATGCATTTAGCAATGTGTACAAGTTAATCAGCATGTCTAGAATATTGCTGCACCTACTCGATTCATAGAGTACAGAGCTTCTACCATTTCCAAAGACCTATGATACACTGCAGCAGCCACCTGTAAGCAAAGGAGAAAATTTTTGGTACAGGACAGAATGTCAGACAATGATAGTTTGCTGAAAAAGGTAGATTCACACAGCTAGATACATGCCAATGGCTTTGTAGCCTCCTGGCATAAAACCTCCTCCGTAGGTGGGAGGTTGTATCTCAGGCCATTTTTGCCTGTCCCTCTAATTTTATTAAAAAAAAAAAAAATCATTAGATACATGCTTGAGCCAGCAACTTTACATGCAATTAGGCAATGTCAAGTGCAGGCATACCGCTTTTATAGTAAACAAAAATTCCACCTTTCATTCCAACCTGATTTAATAACTAGCACCTCATCACTGAAAAACTAAACTAACCTTCTTCCAGTCTTTCCCATATTTACGGTAAGCATCATAGAAACGCTCAAGCTCCTCCTTACTCCATTTTGGTCCTAACATGTCAGCCAATTTTCTCTTCTGTGTATCATTGAAAAGTAATTACGAAATTTGTGAGAAAGCAAAAAATGCTGAGCCAAATTTAATACGTTACTTCTTTCTCTTAACTTAGAAAAATCCCAAGGAGACACCAGAAAAACTGTTATGATGACAACTTCTTTTTATTTTCATTGGCAAGAGTCATAGAGGAGAAGGGATGAAAGAAAAGGGGGAAAGGCCTGATACCAACCTAACTTCTAAGATCCTTTAAAATGAGCCCCAACTTTATAACACATAAGCAATATGCATGCATAAATGCACTTTGAATGCAGCCATTGAGAGTAGGAAATGAAATTGCTATACACTGAAAAACCAGAGTATTAAAGCACAACTTTTGTGCTATGTTATGTTCCACTACTACAATGGATTAAACTGGCAGCAAATCCCTTCAAGTGAAAGTCCTTTGGGCTTAAAGCTTGGATTACAAACAGGGCCTCCATATGCCGTATCAAAATTGATTTAATTTCAGACAATGGGCTCGGCGTGATCATGTGAGACTCTGATACCATGTTTATGGTGCATGTGCAAAGAGGTTGGCAAAGTTTGCTAAGCTGATTAGTCTTTCTTGCTTATATTGGCCCTTGTGTGATGTTTTCTTTTAGCTTCTTCGTATGTAAATCTAATCTATTCTTAATAACATTGTCAAATATCTATAAACAAAATTAATTAATATTGAGCAACATCACAAAGAGTACATCCACATACATCATCGAATTGCTCTTGTAATTAGGTGCTTTGGCATTACTATTGGAATTTATCTTCCAGTTATAAGCAATTCAATAATATTCAGCAATTCAAAAGCACAAAATGGTCATAGTTGATGGATCCGCACATCAAAAGTTAATCATATAACCTGTCTCAAAATCTGACCAGCTACACAAATAATGTTCAGAGCATTATTATTTTGGATTAAACTCAATGTCTAATCTCGCATGAATTAAAAGTTAGGATCACCAGAATGGCATCAAAAGTCAAGCAATTTGTTAAGCGAAAAATACTAATGCAGAAATATAGAAATAGTATTAAAAACCCAACACTGGCATCTATATATAAGTGAGACTCTTCCTTACTAACGTACTATTGTGTGTGAACGCATGTAACCAAAACAAGATATACAGTAGCCTAAATAGAAAGCTCAACAAAAAAAGCACCAATATGCAAGTTAGACACCAAACTTTAACATATATGATGTTCTTCCTTATTGTAAATGAAGTTATGCGTAACGAGAAAAATTCTTTGTGAATCATTTTAGCACCAATCATACCTTCTGAATGCCAGGACTACCCTGTGCCCTAGTCTTGTTAACATTCTCTCTATTTTTTCTTCATAAGATACAGCTTCACGAATATTTGAAAATCTCTTAGTGACACTTTTGGATTTTCTAGATGGAGCCATGAGTAGTGCCTTGGTTTTCTGAAATTACCAGAAAGACAAATTACGAAAATCACAATTTTCAAAAGAATTAAGATAAAATGAAGTAGATATAGACTACAACAACAATTGATAAAAAGGCAACAAAAAAAAATCAGCTGCACACTGCCGCACTAAACACATGGAGAATCAATGTAAAGAATATTTGTACTTCAGAATCTAATGTTTGTTGCAGATGAACAACGAATGAAACAGGTTAGTGTTTATTCATGAGAAATCACAAGTTCGAAACTAGAAGTTGCTTCCCACGGATCAATGAAAGAGTACCAGCTAATGACGGGTAGAGAATATTTAATAGGCAGGCAGTTGCCTTCACACGACCCAAACAACATAGTTTGAAATACTGAACATATAATCAGCAATTCGGGGCCACACCAAAGGATTCATGATAAACAAAAATTAGATACAAAAAGTTGAAACGCCCTTGTCCAAGTTACGTAACCAGTTTATGTGTCACTTATGTAGAAAATATTTGTCTCTCTAATAAAAGATCAAATGACAGCAGAGGAAGCACATATTGAAGTTTCAATGCCAAGTCCGAACTGAGAATCGAGATAGAAAAATTACTACTCATCGAGTTGAAAAAGAGAAGAAAGGATCACGGCTACACTAAATTTGGCAGCAGAGAAACAAGTAGAAGGAGAAAAGTTGCGGCATGTTGGAGAAAGAAAATCATAAACACGACCAAATTGCATACAGCTTTCAACAAATCATCCCTCTGGTCGAAACGCTGCCTTGTACTTCAGTTTACGTCCATGAAGAAACTGAAACCAGCGCGAAATTCTAAATTCAGAAAATTTTCCTTTTATTCCTCTCGATCTAAGTTTTCTCTGCAACCATATCAGACTATAGCAACCCAGAAAATCTTCAAGAATTGAAGTTTTCGACTCTGACAGACCAGAAAGTCCTGTTTCCCGAATCACTGAAACGAATTGAACATGGAAGAAAATTGAGCATCAACAAAATGCAAGCTCACCTATAGGGCGAGCCTTTACATGATGAATCAAAGATTCGAAACAAAGCTGTTAGATTAGAAAGCGATCAAGTGGCGGGAGAAACTAGTGACATTGACAGTACTGATGATTGTTTGATTGGTAGAAAAACCGCGATGGGGTGTCGTGTCGGAGTCTGGGGTGTTAATTAATTCATAATTAATAATCATTAACAGTAATAAATTCCACGTCATAACCGCGAAACTGGGGAAAAAAATACTCGTATATATCAATATCAATATTATTATTAACATACTAACTCTTAATCTGCTCCCTGATGAAAATAATAATAATAATAAGATCTACTTAATTAATTTGAATAAATTAAGAAAATTAATTAAAGTTGTTTATTTTTAATGAACATGGGTTAAAATATCAAAAACACTTTTCGCAAAACAAGATAAACTCCTCTGTATATTTACTTCGTAGACTGTAAAAGCACTTTTAAAATTATGGTTTAGTTTCTACCCAAACACCCCCTAAGTGTATTAAATATAATATCATATCATGAAATCTTTATCATGTGTAACTACTACAATAACTCTCTTTAAAAAATAGATAAATATGAGAGACAGAGTGGATTGAGATCTATATTTAAAACCAAGTTAAACGTCAAATAAGCTTTTATTTAAGGATAAAGGTAATATAAAATAGGGAGAATTATAATAAAGTCCCATAAGAAGAAAATAACTACCAAAATAATACTACTCCGGTCCTTAATATAAGATCCTTTTTTACTTTATTTTGATCCTAAATATAAGACCCCAGTCCACTTTGTCTTTCATATTTATACATTTTTTTCTAAAGTAGCCCTTCTAATAATAAGAGTTCTAGTCAATACACTTGATTAGCAAGGATATTTTAGAAAACAACACCTATTTAGGACAAATAACTAACTCAACTTACTTCCTTAACTCCTCAAATTAATCAACTAGCTCTTATAATTAGGACCGGAGGTAGTATATGAGAAGTTGTTATTTCCTCCGGCAAACTAAAATTACCCCTTCTAATGCTATTTATAAGATTCAAATTTAAAAACGTGTATGGTTATTTCATAAGTTTCTATTTGATGTTTGTTTTAATATTTAATGCACTTTTATCAATTTTACCTCCTAGTTATTTATTCTCTCTCCTTTCCATAATCTTTTTTTATCATATTTTCTCACACATTCTCTTTCATCATTTTTTTAATTTATTACAATGGCATATTTAAAAATAAAAGTATATATCTAACTTATATATTATTTTTAATTTATTTTAACTGTTTATTGTGAAGTAATTATTTAAAACTTATATTATCATTTAGATTTTTTTTTGGGTAATTATGCTCATTTGCTGACACTGGAGGTCAATTCTTCTATAAAATAT
>NW_021634705.1:0-47919 GCF_004799145.2 Neltuma alba
ATAAGGTTTTCTAGAAGGAAGTCGTGGGTACTCTCTCGGTATCGGTTTACAACCGAAGGAGGTTTCCACATCCTCAACTCATCCCTGGTCCTTATCTTCCCAAAGTGGTACCATACTCTTAAGATCTCTGGGAGACTTCTGACCATAGGACTAAGTATAGTCACCTCCTCTCAGTTAGTCACCTAACTGATAATTCCCCAAAACTGTTCCAAGAACCAATACCATTCTCCTAGGCTTCATGTCAATTTCCTAGGCTACCTATTTGTCTCTTTAGGTGCCTAAGCCAATCTGTCATAGGAGTTCTCTTATTCCTCTAGTTGCTCTTACCGTTTCTTACTATTTTAGAACGTTACAAAGAGAGGACTTATTCAACATCTCTTTCCTTTACTTTACCTTTCAATAGGAGAATACTTTAACATACACAATGCTTGGCATTTTAAATGCAAGGAGTGCAATCTCTTACTGGTTGCTATGTCTGTAGCGTGCCAATTAGACATCTCATCCTAAAAAGGGAGCCTCTCTTTCTGTTGGCAGTTGCTTTTGGAGGTCATAGGGAGAAGACTTTGAGGTTCTTCTTTTTTTTTTCCTACTTGCTTTAGTACTCTGCTAAGCTCAGATAAATCTAAGCCTAGTTTTATTCTTGGCTAGTCATACTTCTATTGGGTAAGGTCAACTCCACTTGCCTTACCTCGGTTGCTTCCTTTTCCTGCTCGGATAGGGTACCATGCTCCATCTTTAGCAATGTAAATTCTAATATGGAGGACCAATTCCCACCCTCTATAGGAAAACTCCTAGCCAAGACCTTATCTCCTGAAAAAGGGTGCCTCTCAACCTAAACTCCAAGAGACTGAGTATCTCATTAACATTAAGGGGAACATGCCAACTTCTAAGCTAGTTCCCTGCATAACTATCTGTCTCGTCCTCTTCTTCTTGATCCTTAAGACATTTCACTACGGCTCTCTATCTAGACTTGAGATAGCTACTCTATCATGGTGTCCTAGCCTTAATGAGGCTGTAAGAGTTTTCTAGCTTGGGTTGCCACTACACCTTCTTAATGGTATAAAGACTCAACCCCTAACTGTCTTATTTAACTCCTCATCATTACTTTTCTTTTTTGAGGGGGAATATGGTAATTCTAAATGATGGCTACTGCTCTCTTCCTGACTTCTATTTATCTTATTCTCTGCGACCTCTAAAAGTCATTATGTCTTGTTGAGATACCACCTCAACATCTAAGAGTTCTTGTGTTTGTTCGTCGTGACCAAAATCCTTGTTTGCAGTGATGAAAGCTACCACATCCTTTGGTAATCAGTCTGTATTCGTCCATCACCACTAACTCCCTTGGTTTATCATGACAAAACATACTTTTCTCTTAACCTCTGCTAGTCTTACGTAGCTTCATTCATTGTACCATTGCCTGTCCGAGCATCTGTTACGAAGTTTAACTTAACTTCCGGATTTACTCCATTTCTCTTAGGGTAGTATCAGGGTCTTGTCCTTGCCATTATGAGAAGACAATCAATTCAATCCCATCACCACATCAACTTCATGGAAGGCTTACATATCAAGTCTAAGGCAATATAACAGTACTCATAACCAGCTATACAGTTTAAGCACCCATCGGATGTAATTATCCTATTATGTGTTAGTGTGAACACATGTATATCATAAGGCAACGTGTTTATAACCAAGCCGAGTCCTTTAAAACAATCATATGAGAGAAGAAAATGATTAGCACCCTAATTAAACATTGCAATCACTGGGAAGTTCATAGTAATGATTTTTCCTTGGATCATTTCCGGAGACTTCCGTGTTTCTTCCCTTGTGATGGAAAATACTCGTCCTCAGGTGCGCGGCTTTGCCTTTTCTATACTCTATGGATATTCTCTTAAGAAGTGTTTGGGCTTACCATAATTGTAGCAGACATTCTGCCTGGCCATACATGATCTATCACCGTGACTCTTGTCGCAGGTTGGGCATTCCTTGCTATTTAGGGGCTTGCCTCCCTTCTTACTCTTTTGGTTATCCTATATCCTCTTCCTTTTCCTATTGGCATTATAAGAGGTGCCACCCTGATTTCTCTTCTCCTACTTGGGAGTAGACTTAAACATCAGGTGATGGTTCAAGCTCTTTTTTATAATTTAACAGGCCTCAACTGCCTTGTTGAAGTACTCGAATTGCCTGGGAGCAATCATCTCCCTTATGGACTGCTTTAGTCCTCTGACCATCTTTTTGGTCATCCACCTCTCATCATCTCGGTAACACAGGTAACTAAAGTAGTGAGAAAGACATCTAAACTTAGCTAAGTACTTATCAAATGACTTGTTATCCTTCTGCTTCAGGGTTAGGAATTCTACTTCCTTTTCATCCCTGACTGACCTTGGAAAATATTTCTCATGGAATTGCTCCAGGAACACTTCCCATGTCGCTCTCGTGTTTCGAGCATCCAGAAGAATCTTGGTATTCTTCCACTAATGATTGGCATCCTTTTCTAATTGGTAAATAGTCATTTGGGCTTTTCGCTTAGTCAGACAATCCAGAACTTTGAAAATCTTTTCCAAGCGATTAATCCAGTCCTCTGCTACTTGGATGTCAATCACTCCATCGAAGGATGGGGATTGTGCTTGCAAAAGTGAGTCATCCACTGCTGGATGCTGTCGGGGTCTATTGCTAGCATTGCCAATCTAGGCAAATGTTTTGTTGCTTGCGCTGCTGAGGTTTCTTCCTCTGGCTACCTTTTGTCAAGGTTAGCCACTGTCGCTGCTACCGCTATTGCTATTACGGTGTCTTTTTCTTGTTCCTAGCTAGCTTGTGCCGCCCTCATCCCTTCAATAGCCTTTTATTGCGATTCTAAGCATTCTAAAATTAATCGTATTGGATCATGAGGGACCCTTACATCGTGTCATGAGGGGCTCTACGGCAAAGCGTTTCATTAGTTCTAGCCAATACGCTAACTAAACAGATAGCATAATAGAGGAACAAGAAAATAAATAACATGCTTGGATTTCATTTAACAACATATGCATTCATAGTACATCATTCAAGCATCAGTCCTCAGTCACAACGATATAGTTCAACATACATAGCAATTAAGCATGCCAGACCAACCTACTACGGTTAGCTGTATCAAAACAAGTCCTTTTTCAGTTTTACAAGGATCTGACTATCTAAAAATAGTGAATCTTAACAAAGTTTTCAAGATGCTGGATGTAATCCTCAACACCTAAATCCACTATCTGATTCAAGTGACAGAACTCATATACCCAGAAGGGTAAATATGGAAGCATGTCCGTCATCGTAAAGATCCAGTCCTTTGTGTCTAGATAAGGGTTACCCAGTCCATGAGTCTGATATAACACCTTTACTCCCTGAAGGTATTCTAGATAAATGTTTGGGTCTTGCTGATCCTCATCTTTCCTGATATGTCGACTCAAGAATTCCAACTTCTCTCTCAACTGATCCTGACTACGGATCTTAAGCTCTGTCAAAACAGGGATAGGTGCTGTAGGTGTTAGGGGTATACCTGGCTTGGTACTAGGTCCGGGGATGTTGCTTGGGTGTATATTTGGGGTAACAAGCTGTCTACGAGACTAAATGTCAAAACTAGGGTCTACTGGCTCTTGATACAAATCAGTTGTGGGATCCACCGGGTTACTGGGTACAGGAAGGTGCATTAAATCCTTAACAGTAATCCCTAAAAGGTTGGCCCCGTGCTCTGGATAATTATTGGACCCTTTTGTTAAATATCCTGGGCTAGCAGTCCCAATAGTCCATCCCACTGGATTCGCTTTAGTGAGATCAGTCATGTTAACATCTCAATCATTGACTGACTTCTCAGATCTAGTATCCCAATCCATTGTGTTTTCCATCTCAACTCCTGCAACAATATGTCAATTTTCCTTTTAACGGACACATTAACTAAGCAGAGTGTTCTATCCTATGCTAGAACCTCCGCTCTGATACCAAAAATGTTACACCTTACTATCGGATCCACTTAGGGTTTAATTAAAACTATTTTTGACCACCTTGGATGGTCTTGGGCTTAAAAATCCATAAAAAAAATGCTGATTTTAAGATTCTTACTGTGCATCAGGTAAAAATCAAGTTTTCTGACCCAACTTCAAAAATTCATAACTTTTTTTGAACAGATAAGGACAAGCCTAAGCTTAGGACAAAGATAAAATAAAACAGGAAAATAGCAATCGGGTTAAGACAAAGTCAACCCGACTCCATTAAACTGGTATGCATAGCCATTTGGCTTATCTCGCAGGAAAAGGTCAATGCAACCCTCTGGTATGCCTTGAACGAGCTTTATTTGACTTCCAACTTCATGTCCATTCTTGGCTAGGTAGTCGGCGCATGTGATATTGTTCCTGCTAGTGTAGTAAAGCTCAACTCCTCGACCAAAGATTCGGTCTCTAATCTCAGCAATAACAGATCTCAGCGGGTGGTCTAGCAAGCAGTCTCTAGTGATTAAGTTGAAAGCATCCATTGAATCTGTGTATATCATCATCTTGGGTAGGTTCAGTTGTTCTCCAATTTCTACTCCTGTGAGAATTACGATCAGTTCAACTTCAGTGACGGAGCAATAACCAATGCTTTTCTGGAATCCTAAAACCCAGTTCCCTTTACTATTCCTCATACATCCTCCACACGCACCTTACATGTTGTCTCGAACAGATCCATCTACATCGTTCCTAGCGGTTCCCTGTGGTGGTGGTGGTGTCCAAGCTGTCTCCTTTATCGCTAGGAATTTGAACACTTGATGTCTAAGGTTTTCTCCAATGGCTTCCTCTGCTATTAGGTGTTGAACTTTGTGGTTGAGTTCTCTGGGAGTTACCCTTTTCCCCTCAAAAATAAAGGAGCATCTCGAGGTCTATAGTACCCAGCAAACAAAATAGAATAGCTTGGTCTAGTCATAATTTCTAAGTGTAGCTTTTTATGGACAGTTGTTGGTGTTTCTCCGAAGCCATACCTGTAAATTACCAGAGAAAAAACTAGAGATATTATTAGAATTTAAAACTAAAGCCCACAGCTCTCTTGCCATATGGAAATCTCTCAATATATGTATGATGCTCTCCTCTTTGTTACATTGGTGGGGACATTGATTAGAATTTGCAAGACCTCTCTTTACTCTGAGTAAGTTAGTCAGGAGTCTCTCATGGAAAACCTGCCACATGAAAAATTTGACTTTTTCAGGAACCAGCCACTTCCATAACCTTCCCCAGACTTTGAATTGATCATTCCACTCTCTCTTTATAATTGCCTCATAAGCTGACTTAACAGTGAAGTTACCATCTTTCGCCGCTGCCACCAAAAACAATCATTCCTATTCCCCATGGGAGGTGGCATTTTGAGGATTATTTTGATCACCCAATCAGGTAATATCCCTCTCCAGAGATTAGTATTCCATTCCCCATTTTCCTTGACTTGGTCTTTGACAGTATGTGTGCTGTTTATTTTGTGTGTAGAGTGTACCCAGGAAATAAGTGGACGATTAAGAGGGGTCCACAAATCCCACCAGAAGCTAGTGTTTTCACCATTCATAACTTTCTTTCCAACCTTAGAGATGAATGAATCCCAAATTGCCACTATAGATCTCTATGTTTTGGAAGCATTCGGTTTATTATAGACATTTGGAAGTTCGCCATCTCCACATCTATACTTTTGCTCTTAGACACTGTGTCCATAACACCCCTAGTTTTGTTAGCAATCCCCAACAAAGCTTCATTAAGAAGGCTTTATTTTGTGCAGTAAGATTTTTAATTCCTAGCCCACCTTCCTTCTTGCTTAAGGTGATCTTCTCCCAGGAAATTAGATGAAGTTTTTTTGCCTCCTCTGCTTGAGACCAAATAAACTCCTGCTCATTCTTTCCATCTCATTTATGGTGCCTTGGGGTAACATGACAGATTGTATTTGGTAATTTGGAAGTGCAGATAGAATAGCTTTGACTAGTACCGTTCTTCCTGCCATGTTTAAGGTTTTTCCCTTCCAGGAGGAGAGTTTGCGTCGACAGTTGTGAATTATGGGGTCAAAGGTAGATTTTTTTGACTCTCTCATGGAAGAGCGGTACTCCTAGATATTTCCCCAAGTTTGAGGTGATCCCAATACCTAAAGCTTGGCTTAATTCCATTGCTCTATTAAGATGAATGTTTCTAGAACAGAACATTTTGGATATTTCTAAGCTGATGTGGTGCCTAGAAACATGACAAAAACTGGCCATCACTCTTCTGACTTCTAACATCTATTCATTTATTGCTTCAGTAAAAAGAAGAAGGTCATCTGTAAAAAAGAGGTGGGATATATAGGGTCCTTCTCTGCAGAGCTTCATTGGTCGCCACCTCTTGGCTTCACACTCCTCCTTGATCAGATGTCCTAATCTCTCCATACATAGCACAAATATATATGGGCTTAGAGGGTCCCCTTGACGGATTCCTCAGGACAGTTCAAACTACGGTCCTTCTTCCCCATTCCAAACTACTGCCATGGTAGTTGAGGTTATACATTCCATGATAAGCTCCATGATTTTCTTGTCCAACTTCAAACAGTGCAGGGTGTCTTTAATAAATTTCCAATCAAGGCGGTCATAAGGCTTCTCCATATCAACTTTAATAGCTACATGTCCTTTCTTTCTTCCTTCCTTTTTTCCTCATAGTATGGATCACTTCCTGTGCTATTATAATATTATCACAACTAGATCGATTCACTATAAAACTGCATTGTTCCTGGCTAATAAGTTTCCCCATCACTTCCTTCAGTCTATTCGCTAGAAGCTTAGTGATAATTTTAAAACTAACATTGCATAGCGATATAGGCCTAAAATCCTTGATTCTAGTGGGATGCTCAACTTTTGGTGTAAGAACCACTTTAGTTTGATTTATCTCTTTAATTTTGTTTGGGGATTGGAAAATTTCTTTCACCATGTCACAAATTTTCTGCCCAACGTGGTCCCATTGACTTTGGAAGAAATGAGCTTGTAGGCCATCCGGTCCCGGGGCTTTAAAAGCTCCCATGTCAAAAACTGCACTTCTAATTTCCATATCAGTCACCAATCTTGAAATTTTGTTCAACTCCATTCTAGTCAGAGCTGGAAATTTGGAACACCAACTGGTTGGGTTTGCTATATTATCCTCCCTAGCATAGAGGATTTTAAAGAAATTACAGGCCAATTGACTCAGTTGTTGGGGGTCTGTCACCCAGTTACCATCGTCCATTTGAAGGGAGAGGATTTTCTATTTTTTCCTTTTAATAATGGTGGATGTATGAAAAAATTTTGTATTCCGGTCTCCCCATTTGAGCTATTTGCACCTTGATTTCTGGTACCAAAAGAGTTCTTCCTAGGTCCCCAGCTTATGATATTCTCTCCAAAGCTTGTCTTCGAGTTTTTTGAGTCCAGGATGATCTCTCTGGTTTCTCTGTTTATCAATCCCTTCTAGCCTTTTGATTAACTTTTGTTTTCTCCAAGAGAAATTTCCTACCTGTTTCTTACTCCATTCTAAAGCTGTATTATGAAAGGATATTAGACCATTCTTCCAATCTTTTCCATGCCAGGCTTCAGCAACTAAAGACTAGAAGCTTGTCTAGACACTCCAAGCTACTTGATAGGAGAATTTTCGTGATGGAGGTGGATGATGGTTTATTTGTGATGAGTTAACAACAATCACTCTATAGTCTGATTTAAATTTAAGCTCATGAGCGGCGACAGTATGCGAGTATGTTAAATCCCAATTTGCATTGTTGAAGACCCAGTCTAGTCATTCCTGCAAGCCTGTCCTTTCCCAAATAAACTAGTCCCCATTGACTTTCATTTCATTCAGATTGGTACTTTCGATACAATCCTTGAAATCCCTCATAGAGTCCCAATCCGGTTCCCTAACCCCCAATTTGTCCATTGGCGAAAGATAGGTGTTGAAATCACCCATCATTATCCAAGGCGCTTGGCAGGTAGGAGCAATATTTTTAATAGTTTCCCAGACCAATTTCCTTTTTTTCCTGCTAGTTTCTCCATACACTGCCGAAAGGAACAGAGATGCATTTGTACTATGACATCGGACTAGGCAGTGGAGAAATTGGACATTTGAGTAAAGATAGGTGATCTCAAAATCCGTGTCATTCCATAAGATCCAAATGCCACCTGAAAACCTTGTTGACTCAACTTTAATCCAGTTACTGAAACGTAAGGAGCGAACCACCTTGTCCGCTCGAGGCCCATTGACTCGTGGCTCCAGTAGACATAAGATATCAATATTATATCGAGCAACAATGTCCTTAATTAAGAAGGGAAAAGCATGGCTACCGGCTTCCCTACAGTTCCACGATGCTATAATCATGAGGGCAGCAAATAAAGAAAGAAGGAAACAAGACTCACCGTATTGGGATAATAGGATCCCGCCCTTCATTCACCGACTATTGTGTCTCTGGCACTACTGATGGCTGGGTTTCGCCTCTTGACTCAGTTCGTCTACGAGCTATAGATTGGGGTCCGGTGGTTTTAAGTTTGCCTCTGTCGCTTCCATTATATTTTTGGATGGTATAGTGGGACTGCTTTTTTGACTCTGACCGAGCTAAATCTACCCAGTTTTTCTAGGATTTGTATCACTACAGTTTGGGCCTTTTTCCTCTTGGGCTTCCTCTTGAATTTTTTTCCATTCTATCTATACAACCTTGTATCACACGATGGGTTCTCTCTCCTTTTTTGTTTTTCTGGCTCATTTGTATGGCTTTATCTCCCAAGTTTGGGGTTTCATTCAGCCCACCTGATTTTTCTAGCCCATTGCTCATTTTAAGTTTGGTTGGGTCACTTTTCCTAGTTCCTCCAACTTGTCCTATCACATTTTTCCCTTTTTCAGTTGAGTTCTTTCTCTTTTAGAATAGTACTACCCCTTTCTCCTGATTGTCAGAGGAGTTTCCCTCTTTCGATTCTTCTGGATCTACAGCTTCCAACAGGTTTTCTTCTCCCTCCATATCTTCAATCACCAAAAATTGGGATCTCTGTACTTGAAGGCCAGCACTTCGTGGGTACCTGTCAAACAGACCTCCTTTTTTCTGTGTTTCTTTCTGCTCTGCTCGCCTTGAGAATCAAGACCTATTCATCCTAAGATTAATCATCCAGGCGCCAAACTGCTCCTCTTTATCATTTGAATTTTTCGCCAGTGAATTCACCGAATTGACTACCACTCGTTGTGTTGGTGCTTCTTCTGTTTGTTGATTGATGTTGCTACTTTTCCACAAACAAGCCTCTTTTTGGTGTCCACATCTACCAAAGGCCAAGCATATTAAACTCTGCCCTTCATATTCTACATTGAATATTTCTCCTGCAGCAATAATTTTGGGGACGAGTGGTTTTTGTAAATTCAGTTCTACGCATATTCTCGCGTACTTGCCCCTTTCCACTTTAGAGTTCCGAACCTAGAAATCGGACAATGTGTTGGTGTCCACCTTTATGGTTCTTCCTATCCTATCTCCAATTCTCTTGATGCAATGGCTATTGTAGCAATGCATTGGGATATCTGGTATTCGGACCCAGGTTGTAACACGCCCCAACGAATTTTTATAGGGATTAAAATATAGGGACCATCGCTGTACCAATACTGAGTGTTGCTTCACAACCCATGGACCCTCACAGAGCACCTTTCTATAATGTTGTCTCTATTGTTCTGGGTCAGTGAATTTAACAAGGAAATAATTGTTTGGCAGATCAATGAGATCAAAGCTTTGGAAGCTCCATAGTCTCCTGAAATAGTCTTTTAGAACTTGCAAGTTAAATTTCCTTCCCAGAACAGTAGGGATCAAAGCGTAGTTCCATGGTTCACACCACTCATTGAATTCCTCCTGGGTAATGGGTACTACGGGGTAGATCTCCATTTGCTTCTGCACCTCCTCTGATCCCTTTGGTATTTTCCAAAAGACTTCCTTTTCAGCATTAAACAGATCATCTTCTTCCATGGGGCAATCACCATGAGCCACCCCATTAAAACCCAACAGTGAGGCATGGTAGGGGGAACTTATGCGGTGCTACCTTGGGAGAGTCGTTTCTTCTAGATTCCAGCCCCAGGTGAGACTCCTCTGCAATATCTCCCCGCTTTTCCTCAGCACTCTCCTCCATACGATCATCCATTATGGCAGTGACACATTCTTCTATCTTCTTTTTCTTACTCCTTTCCTCAATATCCTCCGCCAGAGGTCGGTCAGGAGGGATCTTTCAGTGACCTGAATCAGCCGTTGAAAACTCACATGCACAAGTCCCAATAGAGAGAAAACAAGCTTACTCAGAGCGCTGTCTTTTCTTTTTTTTTCAAAAATTCATAACTTAATATAGAAAAATCAAAATAGAGTGGTTCAAAATTCTATAAAAATCTCATTGAATGCTCTTTCAAGGAAAAATAATGTTATAAACAAATTCCATTTGAAAAAGCATCAGGTTTTTGTGAAAATCACCTCTATCCATTTGGCAGAAATCCTTTTTCCAGATTCTGAACCTTAATTTTGAAAAATCATTACAAATCGTATAGTTGGCCATTTTTAATGTTCTGCATATCAATTTGAAGCTCATGATGTGAACTTTAAGCATACCAAATTTCATACAGGAATTCATTCAGTAACTTACTAAAACGTGGCTCTAATTTCGTGACCTACTTAGGGATTACAGCTCCAACCATACATGCTTATACATAACCAAATATAAATATTTCCTCCTGGCTCATCACCATATTTATCCTTGGATTTGAAGCCTCCCTTTTGATGATTCAGTCCCTAAAATATTAGTTACATATGGGGGATGAGATTTCAATGAAATCCCAGTAGCAAGATCAATCAACCAAAATATCAACATGCATTAATTACAAGCATTCCAACCTTTTGCTATTAATAGGGAACTACTTTACCTCATACATGTAGCACTCTAACATACAATAGCCAAGGCACATAAAGCAAGGAGTATAGCTACACAATCATCATCATCATCATCATCATTTAGTTCAACCACATAATAGCACATGAAATTGCATAGCAATCAATGCAACACTCAACATTAAGGTCAATTAAATCTTACTACCTTGATCCAATGCTCTTTGATTTTTTTGTTTGTCTTTCTTGCTTCCACAAATGCCAAACCCTAACATGGCAATCCACAAAAAGGACAGCAATAATCATCAATCATTCCACATAAATAATCAACAACATAACTCAAGGACAACCTTTGTCCCTTAAAACTTCCACCTTTGTTCTTTAAATTTTAGAGTTTGTTTCCTTAAATCATAAAAATTCCCTCTTGACTCAATCCTACATAATTTTTATGTAGATTCCAAATATCTACTTCAATTTAAGAAAATAAAACTTCCTCTTTCGGTTTCAGCTTGGCCGAACCACTATGGTTCATTTTCCAAAAATTACAACTTTGATTTTGTGGCTTCCAACACTTCTTCTTTAGGGTTACCCTACACCATTTTCCATTTTGAATACAATGGAAGTCTCAAAGCCTTGAAAAACACATCCTAGGGTTTAGCTCTTTCTTTGGCCAAAATGGATCTCATGCAACACAACAAAGAAAACACTTCAAAATCAACCTACAACCACTTGTAACCACTAGGATCTATCATGCTTTGAAGTGTTCTAGCAAGATTGAACAATAAAACTTCCTCCTCTACAATATATATGTTTCGGCCAGCATTAAAAGGGAAGAGAAACTATGATTTTCAACCATACAACTTAAGCAAACAAGCAAGGAATCATCTTAGAATAACTTACTGAGCTTGAATCTTAGTTGAAAGATCAAAGTAGCTTGCTTTTCTCTTGATTTCCCTTCAAGCTCACTCTTTTCTCTCTTAATCTCTCCTTGGCTGAACTAGTGATCTGATTTAGGGGAGAGGAGAAGCTCATTAATGTGCACAAAATATCCCACCAACCAACATTAATGATTTGCCAAGTGTCATATGCCTACTTAATCTTAATCCTCTCTCTTAATTAACTTAATGCCAAATAAAATTAATTTCAAAAGTCAAGATCCTCTCCATTGGTGGCTTGACACTTGGAAAGCTTTAATTACCATCCGTTAGAGGCTTGACAAGTGGCAACTTGTGGGCCAAGTAAAGTGTAAGACTCTGGTCTTCACTTTATCGATGCACTTTTGCTTCGGGTTTAATTTCTTTTCTATAATTACAGTGCTCTGACCTCTGTAATTATTTTCTGTTAGATCCATAAATTATTATCCTCATTTTTATCTTTTCAAATTGCCCTCTTTGTCTCTAATTTAATTTCCCAATAATTAAATAAAAGGAAAACTATTTTCCTTCTCTTTAGTGACTTTTCCACTTTTCAAAGGAATTGGGAAAAATCTTGGATACTTGAGGGTCTTCCTTTAATTCCATAATCTCTTATAATTCCTTGGGATATTATAGGAATTTTATTGGGATTTTATCCTTCTTAACAATATTTATTTGGAATTTTCCAAATAAAAGACCTTAAACGAGCTTAAATTGCCCTTAAATTCCTTTGTAATTTCTCTAAGGGTAATTTGGTCATAAAACCAATTTTATAATCTCATATAATTCTCAAAAAACATTGTTCTTATTTTTCCTTAATTTTTTGAGGCTTGGAAATATTTTTCTTAATTAGTCAAACTTTTCATAATCGACTTAGAAAATTATAATAATTATTTTCCACAATAAATCTTTCATTTCTCCTTATCATTTGTGGCCTTTAAATATTTAGAATATTTCTTATTCCTAATTACCATAGTACTGGATGTGACAAGCATTTTGACTATATTTCATCATTTATCGATAATCTGTTTCTTGAAGGGTATGATCCATAATATCTTCGATAAATGAGTCCATGTTTTGGAATTGCTTCTTTCTCTATTAATCGATAACTTTATTAATTAAACACTTATCCATCAGATCTTTGATAAAATTTGATAAAATTGATTCTCTAATTATCTAATCTTTGATTTATGATTTTCATTTCCTGGATTAAATCCCAAGTTCATCATTTCTTCTGCTATTCATTCTTATTCACTTGAGATGAAAAATTATCCTTGTATCTAGACATTTTCACAAGTTACGAAGCTCAACAAATACATTATAGGCTCATCCTACCTGTGTCAAAACCATTTATTACAAACAACTGTTATAATTGCCAACATATGCAAGCGATATCCCAATGATTACAAGCTCTAGTGTCTAACAGAAACTTAAAAGACTCTTAACTATAAATGGCACGAAGAAGCATTGAATGAAGAAATGAGTGAATTGAGCTACCAACTATCAAAATCAATCTTTGCATTCAACACTCTATTTTACTGTCTGAGCTTCAATGTTTCTCTTATACACTCTTGAGAGAGAATCTGTAAATCATTTATTACTTTAAATTAGTGACTCAAGTATCACATCCAATATTTTGTGACTAAGGTATAATTAATCTAAAGATGGTTAAGGGTCAGAATATTAGTGTTAATGTAGATTGGACAACTTGTGATGTGAAATCAGGATAAGGACCAAAGTGAAATTTTCAGTATTTTGAGTAAGTTAGTATATATCAGAAAAATATGACAGAAAGCTCTGAAAATTTCTAGAAAACTCTAGAAATTAGAGAAAATTCTCTAGAACAGAATGATGGTCCTATAAGTCAAAAATATGAAGGAAATTAATTAATATTAATTTTCTAGTAATTTTCACCATATTTGACTAATTAAGGAAAATTAGTCAAATTTAAATATTTCATGTAATCCAAGGCCTCAAAAAAAATTGGGAAAAATATGGATAAAATACCTTGAGAGTTTTTGAACATTGTAAAAGCAATTTTCTTCCCAAATTAGCCCTAGGTTAACTTTAAAAATATTTAAAACTTATTTAAGCCAATTAGGGCTTGTATACTACAGGAAATTCAAAAAGAAATATCTATAGGGGAAGTTAAATCCCAAAAAAAATTCATGGAATTTCCTTGGAATTAAAGAAAGATTTTAAAGGTAACAGAAACATTCTCGAAGTCCTAAAACTGTAGAAAGCATTTTCAGAAAGGAAAAATAATATTTTTAGCCACTATTTTGACCAAGGAGTTCTATTCTTTTGAGAGCCATTATAAGGGGTGGTGACTCAAAAGTAAATAGGTAAAAGATGAGGATAGGTGGTTAAAAATATCAGGGACAATTATAGTATTGTCAGCACAAAAGTTACTTAAGCCGATAGAAAGTTATACAGGATATATTGTGAAAAATCTTCTTCCATCTTGACTAAGCCATTCTTGACCCCATTTGGAGGGTGGAAGAAGCAAGGAGAAGTTTCAAGATGTGCATGACATAAGCCCTTAGGAATTATGACCTCATATATAACAATTATCAACCAATCACATAATTTTGGCAATGTGAAAAAGGTTAAGGGAAAAATTGTCCAAAGACCTTTATAAAATCCCATCTTCCTCTCTCGCCTCCTTCACATTTCGGTTTTCATAGGAGAACCTCTTGAGAATTGAAAACTTGAATCTTAAAGAGGAGAACAAGGCAAGAAATCAACCAACCAAACTTGGATCCAAGGTTAGTAGTTAATCCTAGTTGGTTTAATGCTTAGAAATCTTGGGTTTTATGGTTGAAAATCCATGATTTTCCCTTCCCCTCTTGTTAGCCGAAATTATATAGGAATGGTGGAGGATGATTTTGATGATGGGAATTACTTTAAGAGGTTGTTTATGACTTGAATCAAGTGGTGTTATGTGATTATGGTTGATATTGTTGTTGTTGGAAAACTTAGGATACCCCACGGCCAAGAGGACTTTTCACCTAGGATTGGATTTTACTTGTTTTGATGCTTCCAATATGTTTAGAATGAAAAATTATGTAAGATACACCTAAGGAAGAAGTCTTGGAAGCATAGGAATCAAAATTGGAAATTTAGGTGAAAAAGAGGAAGTGTAACATGAAATCTAATTACTCTCAACTAGCTATAATATTAGGACCGGAAGGAGTATGAACCAAGAGCAATTATAATTTCTAGTTCTACTCGATCCTGCATAGCAACAAGAGAAAATCCTATACTATTGAAAATTACTGCAATATAATAGATATGCATGGTTTGAGTGTGGTCAAATAAACATCTTGGCGAGTTACTAACCATACATACATAGATACCTATATATACAGGTATAGATCAACGAGCTTGCTCTTGAATTTCATTCTCGGACCATGTCAGTGATGGAGAGAGCTATGGCGGACAACTGAAAGGTATGATTGTTTCTCTTCGTTAATGGCGAAACCACTCGTCTGCTATTTTCCTTGAAGCCATCTTCACAGGTGGAAGACGCATCAAGAACTGAACTAACCTTGGCGTTCGAATCTACATAACGCTTTCTCCTGTAATCTCCAATGGCTTCTTCAACAGTTGTGATGGCATCTGAATACAGTTCCAGGCAATCTTTTAAGCATTCTATGATATACCGATCTATCTTCTTCTTCTTCAAGAGGTGTTTAATGTAAACCCTAGTTTCTGTGACGTTGTTTCTGGTTAGATTCATGGAGATGAGACCAAGTTTAGTGAGGCTTAATCTCATGCTGTGGCTGCTGGGATCTGCTTCTAAAGAAGATATGCAGAAGTTAAGGCTTATGTTTGGATCAGTGTCTGAACTTTTCTTGCAGGTTTCTTGAATGAGATGGTTCATGGATGCTAAGGGATTGAAGGAAGGGAAGAGGATGATAAAAAAGAATAAGGAACACAAGCAGGGTATTGTACCCATCATCTTCTGCCGCGCATAGTGTACGTATAGGATTAGGAATATATAGAGAAAGAAAAGGGAGGGGGAGGTGAAATCAGACTTAGATTCTCTTTCCCTTGCCTTTTTTCTCTCCACTTTTTATCTCAACCAATAAATTACATAATATTAAGTTGAAAAATTTTGAATAAGTTTTATAATATATGAATATAATATTTAATTTCACCTTGATCTCATGCTGATTTAGGTCATTTCATGAAAAAACAATTTAATATAATTTTCGAATAATCTCCAAAGGCTTCACAAAAATTAAGATATTTTGAGGGATTATTTTGAGCTTCACACATCCTTATATAGTATATATCTTTCTGTCTTAATATATTTTAAATCTTATTTGAAAATACAAAACAAGGCATCTAAAAATGAGCCTATTATAATGTTTTCCTACAACTTAAATTTGTCTATTCAATTTTTAAAATCTTTAAAATATAATTTTATTTTTAATATTTAATTAATACTTTTAAATACACAGAAGTATCTATTTTCAGTTTAAACGGCATTTACTTTCTAATTATAGATACATATTTAAATACATTAAATACTCTATAATATTCTTCCAGAAGAAATGAGCAGCAAATTGCTAACAGCGTATCTGGGCGCACCGCAGAAGCATATATGACTGGAGCGTACACTAGTCTCGCGAAGAAGAAAGCTTCTCAACACACCAATACATCCACGTGGATGGGGCTTTTTGCGGGATTAACGGACAGAAATTATATACGGAGGCTTTTATGTGGAGGGTGGAGCAAGGAGAAAGCCTTGCTGCTGAACTTTGGGGAGATCGAGCTTGGGATAGCGGCCGCAAGTGTGTGAATATGTTTACAGACTCAGACTGCTACAAATATCGAGCTACACGATGATGCCACCCTGATCTATGAACTGCAAAATTTCTTAAGAAGAGAATGGAATGTAAAGTTACTGTGGATCAGCAGAGATGACAACAGGGAGGCAGATTTCTTCACAAAGGAGGCCTTATCTTAGGGGAAGCGGCTTTCCTCCTTTGCTTTTACCATCCGCTGCCTCGCATGATGTCGTTTGGTGAGAAAGCGGGATCTGAATCAAATTAATTGGACGACAGTGTTTAATATGAAATCATGTTTCCTTCTTCGGTTCTTCCATGCAGCAGCGCGTCTGGTTTTAATGTTTTAATTTCCCGTGTTCCATTCTTCTTCCACTAGCGTGGGAAAGTTGAAGGTACTGGAGTGAAGAAGTTTCTTAGAAGACTTGAAGAATTTCAACAAAAGAGATATATGGGCTCTGAATATTAAAGATTGGTAAGGAAATAAGTTTCTTCTTCTTTCATATCTGTTTAAATTTTTCCGTAAAATGAATCAGTTATGAGTCAATCCAAAAAAGAATCAGTTTTGAGAATGTAGGAGAAGCAAAATATAGCAATGGAAACCACCATTTTCATCTCTTTCTTATGTGTTCTTTTCATTTGTGTGTGAGTATTTGAATCAAAAAGTCAAAAGAACAAACCACCTGAATCAGCGACATACTGTGCAAACGTGGGTGTATATATTTTAATAAAAGATAGATTGAAATAATTGAATTCAAGGGAGTTTCGGGACTATGTATATGCTCTGTTTAGTTAATAGATTCTTTTTGTGGGTGGATATGTGTGTATATATTTGCCTCATTTAATGTATTTATTTGTGTGTGTATACAATTTGTAACTATTTTATTCACTTATCATTAATTAACATTATACACTTTTCAATTTTGCAGGAGGCTTAAACCATGGCAATAAATTTGACTCCTACACTTAATCTTGAATTTGATGATATAGAAGCATCCCGGGAATTTTGGAGAACATATGCTAAAAGAATTGGTTTTGGTGTTCGAAAGCAGAGGTTTAACAAGAGCAAAAAAAGATAAGCCAATCACATTCATCTTATCTATATGTTTGTAACAAAGAAGGGGTGAAAAAACCAGATAAACTAGAGGTGCAAATTAGGAAGCCTAGAAATGAGACAAGAACGAGTTGTGAAGCTAGAATGAAAGATAAGCTGGTAAATGGAAAATATAGAATAAGTGAAGTTTTTCTAGATAATAATCATCCTCTTCAACCTCCTAAAGCTGTTCACCTACTTCCATTGTATCGAGGATTAACACCAGCTCAACGTTATGAATTAGAAAATGCTGAAAAAGCTAGGGTTAATCAAAAATCAACATTCAATTTGCAAAGCCAATATGCAGGAGGTCGAGACAACTGGGATATACAAGAGGTGATGTGAAAAATTATCTTAACTCAAGCTAGCTCTCTTTTTTGGTCAAGCTAGCTCATCATTTTGTTCTTATGTGTTACTCTCTATTTTGATCAATCAAGCTCATCATTTTCTTTATTTGAGCTAGTTCTGTTTTTTTAATGAAACTTGCTTATTGTTCTTGTAACCTATTATGCAGCATGAAATTCAGTCATGCTAAAATATTTCCTTCCTTGTTGCAATTCAAACATCTTGATACACATCCATGTAGCAAATTAAGTATTGCTTTTATGTGAATGATGTGAACACAACCTGAAACAATGCAATGGGAAACATATTATTCTATCAGTATGTGAGCTTGCTTAAGATTTATCAACATGCCTAAATTTCTTCCTCAAAAAATATGATGAATCAATAATTTAAAAAAGAGTTATATATTTTTAACAAAACCTCAAACTTGATAGGCCAAAATCACATAGCTATTAATTATGAGGATCATGTTTTTTCCTTTATTATTGAGGTATGCTCTCAACCTAGAAAATGCATAAAAATTCTAGAATCAATTCAAATACCAAATTCATGAAAGCTTAAGCAATCATAATTTGCATCAATAGTAATAAAGGCTTGATCACAACATTTACCTATTGGACTTGAGTACGTGAAGTGTCAAACTGATAGTCTATACAATAAACATTCCCATTAATTGTTGGACACAAACTTAGATCTTGGAGGAAAGCAAATCACCAGGCTGAGAAATGTAAGATTCAAAATATCAAGAGAAGTTTGAAATTTTTTTGAGCTACTGTAACAACTGATGGATCTATTATGATAATGAGAACAATAAACAATTATTTTGTACCTACAAAATTGTCATCAAATGGGGCAAATACAAATGCATTTAAATGATGCAAAATCAAGGTCATGGCATTCTTAATATTGTAATGTTTACAATACGCAAATAGAATGACCATTCTCCTCTTTGTAAGAATAAGGGGATGCAAAAAAATTCTATACATATTAAATATTGAACTGATACATTATAATAAAGCTAACTAATTGAGCCACTTCTACTTTAAGTCCATTAAAACTGTAAAGTGTTCAATTTATATTGTCCTAAATAGTAGTCCATTATACCCTCCCACAATTAGATGCAAGTAGGCAACAGAACAGGCTATATGGATATAAAGAGAAGCAAAAAAAATATAAGCTTTTAATCATTTACAAACAATAATTACTAAATTCCTCATATGTCTACCTTTGCCCCTTTGATGTAGTTTCTTTTCATGTGAACACTACACAAATTATAGTTAATCTCATATTCCAACTTATTCAACTACCAAAGAAAAAAATCCCCATAAGATTACTATCTAACAAGAACACTGCTATTTGGTTGTTGAATTATCCCCATTGAATTTATCATCCTTGTATACATCTCGAACCTATTGTCGTTATCATAATAATATAGCTTGAAAAATAATGAGATACAAACACCCAATCTTGTATAAGAGATGAGTTGCTCATTTAAAATCAATCAATATAACATCAGAAATCAATAGGCTTAGTCGAAAAAGTGCATAATTTTATATATAGATTTTCCAAAAATACTAGGCTTATTATTTTACGTACCTTCTCCATAATTATTGAGAAGAATATCAAACATCCCCTTGCAAAAGAAAGAAAAATATATTTACATAATTATATATATAGATTTAATATATGAAACAAAGCAATGAAATCTAATAGAAGCTCTTGAATGGGCGAGAGAGCAAGATACCGGATTTGGAGCTTCTCCACTTTTGCTGATTAGTGAGATCTAGTCAAAGGATCAATGACTAAAAAAGAGGTTGAGCTATTAAAGGACTTTGGGGATTCTGAAATTCAATGAAAGAAAACCTAATTCAAGCTCTTGAATTGGCGAGAGGGGGAGATCTGCAATTAAGTCGTTCACTTTGCTCTAATCTACATGCCAATTTGGGTTGAAGGGGCTACATTGTTAAAGAAAAGGGTTGTGTTGTTGAAGAACGAACATGAGTTTCATGGATGTGTTGCTGAATAGAAGAAGGAAACATGATTTCATATTAAACGCTGTCGTCCAATTCATTTGACTCAGATCCTGCTTTCTCACCAAACGATATCGTTCCAGGCAGTGGACAGTAAGTGGATGGTAAAAGCAAAGGAGGAAAGCCGCTCCCTATCTAGGGGCCATGGGCTGCACATTTTCCGGTAAAGATTAAAGGAAACACCTACCAGCTACCATATCAACATAGAGCCTGTTTAGAATCACCTTTAAAAGTGCTTATAAATACATTTAACGTAAGTTTAGACAAAACTCCTCTTATATACTTACTGCGTATTCCATAAATCATGATTGAAAAGCTTCTTATAAATCATTCCAAAAAGACCCATGATTGTTTTTTAAATTTAACTATTGATATTGTTAGATTTTGGGCCAGACCTGCCATTGATAAACCAAACTATTTGATTGGAAATTGGAGAAAATCCCAATTAAATGATATAATCAAGTAAGATTATATTTCAGTTAGAGGTGGAAATAGGCCAAGCGGCCTATGGCCACTGATTATGTGGAGGTTAAATGATAAATAACATTTTTGGTTTTCATAGGATATTCCTAATAACTAATTAAACTAAAAAAAATATGAAATTAATGCATAAAAAAGGTCCTAAAATGCCTACTTGTGCTTAGATGCTCGTTTAAATGTCCAGTGGAACATCCGTTATTTAATACCTCTTTAGTACACGTTTGAAAACATTATAGTTTAGGTTAATCATGAATTAAGCTCGTATATTAAAATCTTGTTTTTTAATTCTCATATTACTATTCATTTGGAAATTCTAGATTTTTGGTCCCATTTTGAAATTTCATAATTAATCATAAAAAAATCATATTAAGGTGACCCAAGTCTCCATTTAAAGTTATTTTATATCTCTATAGGGGAAAAAATGCTCAATGAGTCATTTATTTGCTTGTTCAATACAGAAAAATTCGAGAATGGTACTATTCATATGGTCAAAACTGTACTTTATAGTTTTTCTGCCTTAATTTTGAGTAATCATAACTTTTGGCACACCCATCTATTTTAAATAATCTACCACTTGTTTTAAAGCTCAGGATGTATACTAGATAGTCACAAAATTTTATGAGCAGAAACATTCATTTGCCTTACTTTTCCCCTGTCCCAATTTTGTTGCTAATGATAGATATGTTTATCCTTTTACTTGCATTAATATGCTATAACATTCTTTCTTTTGCATACAATCATTCCACTATTCCATTAATCATTCTGATGCATTATCATACTAAATTTCACATGCCAATAGCATCACACATATTTAGATTTCTTAAATGGTATGTTCATATAATCATCCCATACAAGGAAAATCATTACATAACATAATATCATAATACATTTCTTCAACTCTCCCCTTTATTCTTTTGATCCACATCTTGCATTCTTCTTCTATGCTCAACATACCTATTGTGGTTGGTTAATGAATGGTAAAATTTAGAAGAATCTCAGTATTAAATATTACCAATCATGTATGCAAGATAGATGCTTGGTGCATACCATGCTTGCTTTACATAAATTCATACTCATATAATAACGTGCTTACATGCTCAATGTTTCATACACACATGACCATGAAACATATAAGAAATAGAGCATCCTTCAACAACTCATGCTTCATATCATTATCAAAACAACATCATAGATATCAACACACACAAGCATAAACATCAAGTACACAATAAAGGCAAGTTCACTACCTTATAACTCCATGTTTTCCTCTTGCTCTCTTTTGCTTCGAACCATCCAAGTTTTTTGATTAACCTTTCCATTTCTCTTTCTTGATATCTCATGGCCTTAAATACATCAACACATCATGCTATTCATTTATTAGAGCCATGGTAAAATGCAGCATTCATACTTTGCTCTTTAACATGTATTAACCTCTAACTCTTGAGCTTTGATTTCAATTTTTCTAAAATTAATTTCACATACTATTCCTTCATAATTTTGCATGGAGAATTTATTTTTAAACTCAAATTCAACAAAATCCAACTCCTTCCTCATGAACTTAGCTTGGTTGAATACATAGGGTTTAGGGTTCAAAATTTTACTTCCAAACTTGCTTTCTCACTTGTATCCCACACAATATTTTATTCTAAACACATTGAAAGCATCAAAATCCAAACCTAGGATCAACCCCCAATCTGGCAAAAAATTACACAAAATTAGGAGAAATTGGATTTATTCAATTTTCATGCAAAACCACTTAATTTTTATTCCTTTCTAGCCTTTGAACATGATTCTAACATCAACTTCATCTTCCTTCATTCTTCTATGAATTTTGGCTAGCATCTTAGCTTAGGATTCTCACGTATTTAAAGTCACCATACTCAATTTAAACTCTACTATAAGATTAGTAACATAATTGTCACACCTTACTATTTTATCAACTTAGGTTCTATTTAAAACCATTTTAGACCACATTGGATGGTCTTGGGCTCACTTCTTATCTAAAAAACGCTAAATTTCGGGTTTTTACTGTTCATCGGGTAAAAATCCAGTTTCTCTGGCCCAACTTCGAAAATTCATAACTTATTCCACAAAAATCAAAATAGGGTGGTTAAAAATTCTATTTAAAGATCTTTAAGTGCTATTTCAAGGAAAAATAATCTTGTGATCCAATTCCTTAGGAACAAGCATCAGGTTTTTGTGAAAGTTAACACTGTCCATTTGCCAAAAACCCTTTTCCCTAGATTCTAACCTTTAATTTTGAAAAATCATTAAAAATCGTATACTTGGCCATTTTTAACATGTTAGCTATCAAATTGAATTTCCATTTCTCTTTCTTGATATCTCATGGCCTTAAATACATCAACACATCATGCTATTCATTTATTAGAGCCATGGTAAAATGCAGCATTCATACTTTGCTCTTTAACATGTATTAACCTCTAACTCTTGAGCTTTGATTTCAATTTTTCTAAAATTAATTTCACATACTATTCCTTCATAATTTTGCATGGAGAATTTATTTTTAAACTCAAATTCAACAAAATCCAACTCCTTCCTCATGAACTTAGCTTGGTTGAATACATAGGGTTTAGGGTTCAAAATTTTACTTCCAAACTTGCTTTCTCACTTGTATCCCACACAATATTTTATTCTAAACACATTGAAAGCATCAAAATCCAAACCTAGGATCAACCCCTAATCTGGCAAAAAATTACACAAAATTAGGAGAAATTGGATTTATTCAATTTTCATGCAAAACCACTTAATTTTTATTCCTTTCTAGCCTTTGAACATGATTCTAACATCAACTTCATCTTCCTTCATTCTTCTATGAATTTTGGCTAGCATCTTAGCTTAGGATTCTCACGTATTTAAAGTCACCATACTCAATTTAAACTCTACTATAAGATTAGTAACATAATTGTCACACCTTACTATTTTATCAACTTAGGTTCTATTTAAAACCATTTTAGACCACATTGGATGGTCTTGGGCTCACTTCTTATCTAAAAAACGCTAAATTTCGGGTTTTTACTGTTCATCGGGTAAAAATCCAGTTTCTCTGGCCCAACTTCGAAAATTCATAACTTATTCCACAAAAATCAAAATAGGGTGGTTAAAAATTCTATTTAAAGATCTTTAAGTGCTATTTCAAGGAAAAATAATCTTGTGATCCAATTCCTTAGGAACAAGCATCAGGTTTTTGTGAAAGTTAACACTGTCCATTTGCCAAAAACCCTTTTCCCTAGATTCTAACCTTTAATTTTGAAAAATCATTAAAAATCGTATACTTGGCCATTTTTAACATGTTAGCTATCAAATTGAATTTCCATTTCTCTTTCTTGATATCTCATGGCCTTAAATACATCAACACATCATGCTATTCATTTATTAGAGCCATGGTAAAATGCAGCATTCATACTTTGCTCTTTAACATGTATTAACCTCTAACTCTTGAGCTTTGATTTCAATTTTTCTAAAATTAATTTCACATACTATTCCTTCATAATTTTGCATGGAGAATTTATTTTTAAACTCAAATTCAACAAAATCCAACTCCTTCCTCATGAACTTAGCTTGGTTGAATACATAGGGTTTAGGGTTCAAAATTTTACTTCCAAACTTGCTTTCTCACTTGTATCCCACACAATATTTTATTCTAAACACATTGAAAGCATCAAAATCCAAACCTAGGATCAACCCCCAATCTGGCAAAAAATTACACAAAATTAGGAGAAATTGGATTTATTCAATTTTCATGCAAAACCACTTAATTTTTATTCCTTTCTAGCCTTTGAACATGATTCTAACATCAACTTCATCTTCCTTCATTCTTCTATGAATTTTGGCTAGCATCTTAGCTTAGGATTCTCACGTATTTAAAGTCACCATACTCAATTTAAACTCTACTATAAGATTAGTAACATAATTGTCACACCTTACTATTTTATCAACTTAGGTTCTATTTAAAACCATTTTAGACCACATTGGATGGTCTTGGGCTCACTTCTTATCTAAAAAACGCTAAATTTCGGGTTTTTACTGTTCATCGGGTAAAAATCCAGTTTCTCTGGCCCAACTTCGAAAATTCATAACTTATTCCACAAAAATCAAAATAGGGTGGTTAAAAATTCTATTTAAAGATCTTTAAGTGCTATTTCAAGGAAAAATAATCTTGTGATCCAATTCCTTAGGAACAAGCATCAGGTTTTTGTGAAAGTTAACACTGTCCATTTGCCAAAAACCCTTTTCCCTAGATTCTAACCTTTAATTTTGAAAAATCATTAAAAATCGTATACTTGGCCATTTTTAACATGTTAGCTATCAAATTGAAGCTCAGGACGTTATCTATAATCATGAAAAATTTCGTGATTAAACACATTCAGGAGCTTAATAAAAAAGTCACGTGAACATGGCAATGTCAGTGTGTTACAGTATTGTTAGCATAATATATACATAGCCAAAAAGATCCACGAATTTTTTGTGGCAAGACACCACAAATTTAACCTTCAATCTGCAGATTTTCCTTGGAGGATTCAGGCCCTAAAATGTTAGATTGCATTTGTGGAATGAGATTTCATTGAAATCCCAATAGCAAATTAACCAACTATAGCACCAACAAGCATCATTATTATGCATAACTACATTAGCTACTATTAGTGAATTAGCATATTTATCATTTGGCAAACTCAATCATGCAAAGACCAAAGCAAGAAAGAGCAAAGAGCAGCCACAACATAATCAAGAAAGTTCAACCACATAATAGTAATTAATCATGCAATAATCAATAATGCCAAGTTAGTGTTAGTAGCTAGGTTTAACTTGCTACCTTGCTCCAAAAGCTTGAGCTTTCTTTCTTTCTCTTCTTTCCCTTCACAAATATCAAACCCTAGCAATGCAATCCATCAAAAAGGGCAGCAAGAATCATTACCCAATCAAGAAAAAGCAAGAACATAATAAAATAAAAAACTCTTGCTTCTTAAAGCTTCCACCTTTGTTCACTATTTTTGAACTTGTTTCCTTTTAACCCTAAAAATTGCTTCTTAACTTATTCCTACATGGTTTTTCATGTAGATTATGAATATGTGCTTAGATCTATGAAAATAAGACTCCTCTTTTCAGCTACCCTTGACCGAACCATTAGGGGTACTTGAACAAAAAATTACAACTTTGTTTTAATGCTTCCAAAACTTGTTCCTTTTGGTTTACCCTAAACCATTTGTCATTTTAAGCATCATGGAAGCCTTAAAACATTGAAAAACTCATCTTAGGGTTCAGTCATCATCTTGGCCGAAATGAACATCCAAAGGAACAACCAAGAAAAATGCTTCAAAACAACTTATAGCCACTTGCAAACACTAGGAACTAATATGTTTTGATGTGTCTTAGCAAGTGTGATCAACAAAACTTCCTTCCCTTCAAAATAACCAGTTCGACCAACACCCAAAGGAGAGTAGAAACAGATTTTTCAACCATAGAAAGAAAGAAAACAAAGCAAGAACCTATCTAAAACCAAGAACTAACCTTGAATCCTTAGTTGTATGGTCAAAGATGCTAGCTTTTCCTTGTTCCTTCTTCAAAACCCTCTCTTTTCTCTCCTTTCCTCCCTTGGCTGAATTCACATCTGAAAATGAGGGGGAGATGAGCTTGTTTAATGAGTCAAAATATCCCAACCACCCTCTTTAATGAGAATCCAAGTGTCATTACCCTCTTTAATCTTGCTTTCTCTTTCTTAATTAACAAAAATCCAAATGAAATTAATTACCAAAAGTCAAAATCCTCTCCATTTAAGGAGTGACACTTGGCAAGTTCAAATCCTCTCCATTAAGGGCTTGACATATGGCTCAATGTGATCCATTTGATTTGCAAGACACTAATCTTGCTTTATCAGTATACTTTGGCTCTAAGTTTAACTTCCTTTCTATAATTACAGTAGTTTGGCCTCTGTAATTATTTTCTGTTAGATCCTTAATTTATTATCCTCATTTTTATCTTCCCAAATTGCCCTCTTTGCCTTAAAATTAATTTCCTAATAATTAAATAAAAAGAAAAATTAATTTCCTCATCTTTAGAGATTTTTCCACTTTTCACAAGTAGTTGGAAAAATCTTGGATACTTGAGGGTTTTCATTTAATTTCATAATCTCTTATAATTCCTTGGGGTCTCATAGGAATTTTCTTGGAATTTTATTCTCCTTAAAAATATTTATTTGGAATTTTCTGAATAAAATCCCTTAATTAGCCTAAATCACCCTTAAATTCTCTTATAATTTCTCGAAGGGTAATTTGGTCATAAAACCAATTTTATAATTCCATATAACTCTCAAAGGATGTTACCCTCATTTTTCCTTAATTTTCCAAGCCTTGGAAATATTTTTCCTTATTTACACTTGACCAATTTTCCTTAATTAGTCAAATTCCTATAATTGGCTTAGAAAAATTATGGTAATTATTTTCCAGTAAAATTATTCTATTTCTTCTTATCATTTTTAATCCTCAATAATTTGAGAATATTTCTTATTTCTAATTATCATAATGCTGGATGTGATAATAATCAAGCGTAAGATTAGCAACTTATCTACTCTAATGCTTGATTTGCCTTGCCTTTCTTTCTCCTCTTTCCTTCTTCTTCTTCTTTCTCTTGCTCTTCTTCTAACTCATGGCCTTCCTCTTCTTTTTTCTGTTCCTTGGCCAAAAACCCTTGGTAAAAGGGAGGGAGAGGAGTATTTATAATGCTAGAGTCATAAGATTGCCATCCAAGTTGCATGAAATTACATAGATGAAATGGCATTTCAAGAAGTTTGCCATGTGTTCCCTTGCATCATCTTCCTTACCCCATCATGCACTACATCATCTTGCCTATGTCATTGAGCTAGGTGGTGTATTTTAAAAGAAGAAGGAAGAAGAGAAGACCATATTGAACTCATGAACACATTCACTTCATGCCACATGTTATGCCTCTTAATGACTAAGCTCTCTTGCAATTTCATCACATGGTCTTAAACTACTTCTTCCTTAACCATTCTTGAAAGCTTCTTCTATAAGCTTTATTATTTTAATCTCTTTTTGATCACATATTTCTACACATGCTCCTTCTTGAAAATTCCAACTAATAGGAAGGCTTCCATTTGACACCTTGTTAAGGAGTAATAGAGGAAGCCAAACTCAACTCGCATTCTCTAAACTTTAAGAATTTTCCATATGGACATTACTCTAGAAACTCCATTAATTATTCCTCATCAAACCTCCCACTATGTGATCTTGTCATGTGTCCAAGGCATTTTTCTCATGTGCTTTAAAATATATTATTTTAATCCTTTTTCAAGTTTTATCATTGACAAATTATATAATTTCAACCTTGTCCTCTTCATCAAATTAACATTAAAATAGGGAGGCAAATAAAGAAAAATATGTTTACAATTATACCCTTAGCTATTCCTCCACTTAGTTTATAATTTTACACCATATTGGGCCCTTTTCTATATCCTGACTTACTCAGTATCATTGGCAAATATTCTAGCACCCTCTTCTCATCATAAATAACTACATATAATAAAATAATGCCAAACATTAAGCAAGAGAAGCCTTTAGGATTTCTGTCACTTAAAGGAAACACTAAATTATTTTATTTTACTGTAACTTTGACCAAATACTTTCTGATGTTTCTGGCTTAAAAAAGTTATTCCTCTACTTCATTAACTCTCTTTCATTGAGAGAAATTTCTCTAATTTTTCTCTGTTCAAAGCTCAACCTGTAGATACCTCGTTTAAAGATTTTCCTGATACCCCCTTTCTGTAAAATTCGGCTTTAAATTATTTTAAATAATTTCCAAGGGTCAAGAATAATTTTATAATCTTACATAATTTTCTAAATAATTAATTCCCATTTTTATCTGATTCTTTTTAGGCCTCCTTATATTTTAAATAATTGATTTTGACTATTTTTCTTAATTAGCCAAAATTTCTATAATGAGCTAATTTACCTAAAATCCATTCCAAGGGCATTTTTGTTATTTTTAATATTAAATGGGCCTTATCACCTCATTTCCCATTTTCAAAAATTTTCTTGGAATTTTTGGGCCTACTTTTCACATTACCCTTTTGGGCCTAAAACTTTTCAAAATTATAATTAGGTCCTTGTTTAGATTTAGCCTCAAGAATTATCCCTTTGAGATTTCTAGCATAACCTTTAGCCCATATTCATCTTTATTCCTCTTACTTGGCCCCCAAAGGCTTTACTATAGCCTCTAATTTCCTTGTCTCTTGGTCCATAAGACTTTCTCTTTGCAATTTAGTCCTTGAAAATCATTTTATCCTTTCAAGGAATTTCTGGGACTTTTACCAAAAGAGATCTGGTAGCCTACCTATTTCAGGTTATTTCTTTCAAGTCTAAGTCTAAAATTCGGGATGTTACATCTAGCCTAAAGAAATACGTCAAATAAATAATTTCAATGAAAGATTCAACAGCTTGCCTTGAATAGGCCTTTAATTACACCATTTTAAGTTCATTTAGTTATTTAGAAGCTCTTACATCTCTGGCTTTCCTAATATGGAGAGTGTTGCTATGTTTGTTTTTGCATCTTTAGATTATGCCGCCATCTCAAATATATCTCTTATCAATGCTTACAAAGCCTTCTCTAGTCTTTTACTCTTTGAATGTGTCATTAGGCTTCCAATATCTTATCTAGGATCGTAGGCTCTGAATGTTGGTTTAGAGTGGGCTCTTCATTCCTATCAGAATCTTTTTGTGATCACGATTAATGAAGCTCAAGATTAGGTCGAAAATGGACCCTTTTGGAAGCATAAAGGTCATAAATGTACAGTGGTTAAAGAGATGATTCTAATGACACTAAGAATGTGAAAAACAAATCTAAAATAAGGGAGATATGGCTATTCAAAGTTAGTAAGCCCAACAAACCTATGGAGCTCCAGTCGGTAAGGGCTAACCTAGTGGGAGGTTGAAGACGATGACATCATCAGTCAAAGGCTTGAAAATTAACGATCAATTGTTGACTATTGACTAGTAAACTATTAAAGTTCACAACAACAAGTCTTATCCCACTAGGTAAGGTCAGCTACATGAGTTAACTATCAAACTTTAACCAAAAAATTTTTTTACAAAAATTTCTCACTCTCCTTGGTGGCAAGTGGGATCCACCCCTAGGGCCAATAGTAAAGGTAAATAATTTGTCCAATTATTCTTGAATTTTTGGTTTCCAACACCTTTTGTAGCACGTATCAGTGTGCGGGATCTTTGACTTTGGTACGGTTTATCCCCAAAATCTATAAATTCAAAAGCTTTAATTTGATACCAATTGGCCTATGTTTGAAGCCAATTTGGACTTATTTTAAGCAAGAATAGAGTTATTCTATGCGTAAAGTTAAAAATACCTAAAACCTTCATAATTGAATCTAAATTAATAATTGGTTTTAGGATAGCCTTGACTGGTTGTTAAGATAAGTTCAGTTATAAAATAAAAGCTAATATTTATACTAAAAACTCTTTCTTTAATAAAAGTGATTTAGACATGTCATAATTCACGAATCCTAATACACCTAGGACTCCAATAGATAGGAAGTAACATTAAACTTTATAGCAACTCAAATGATAAAAAAATTATTAAGTGAAGTTAATAAATTCTCCAAAGTCTTCAACCATATTGAAGAGATCAAGATTGAAGAGAAATATCAACCATTTTCACAAGTGTTGTGATAAAGAACCTTGCCATAAGAGATACAGGACAATCATCTCAAAATGGACAGGTGGGAAGTGTGTTGCAAATACATTTGATGAACAAGATACCATATTTACACCAACATACTAGATAAAGATGAAGGAAGAGCTAAATGCACAATGTAAGGCATGAAAAGTTGGCATATGAATCAATACAATTAAAAAAAACATTAGAGAAAAGTCAATCTCACTCTTAAACAAATAATTATAAGATTTTTTTAATGTTTGAATGTTCCTTTTCGTTAAATTTTATGTTAAATCCCCTTTTTAAGGGTTGAATTGAATGAATTCTCTTTGAACATTTATGCAATTATGATGTATAAAATATTGACTTGTTCTTATAATTGTTTAACTTGACTGGGAGCTTTTAGAACTTGCAATCCATAAATCAAAAGGCAGATGTGTTTAAGTAAGAGTTTGATTAAAAGGGTGATAAGCTAACTAGCATGAGTGGGACAAGAGCCAACCTAGTTGACTCTTAAACACAATTAGTGAATTTGTCATCTAATTAAACTTCATCTTACTTGAACAAGTACAGATTATACATCCCAACGTATAATTGTCTATGTGACTGAGTTATGACAACCAAGTCCATTTAGCTTAGTGTAGCCAATAAGACAAGCTCAACAGAGATAACAACGGAATGTATAACATTCCGAAATTTGTTGGATGTCCCTTGTAAGGGAAACAAGGTGGTCCTATAACATATAGGTCCCAAGATCGAAACTTGGCTCTAATACCAAATTGTAATAGCACTTCTCCTAACCCCAATTGCTTACCCAAATCATCTATTTTAAACACTATTATAATGGAAAAATAGAAAAGATTGTACAAAAGCTACCATAAAAGAAAAAGTTTCAATTCAACTTCAAAAGTTAACCAAGTTAGAAAAGAGTTCAACTAACTATTTGAAAATGCTACCAAGATTATAAAAAGAACATTTATTAACTCAACAATTTAACATGATAGAAAAGAATAAAATTTAACTTCAAAGTGCCTATTGTGGTTAAAAGAGAAAAACTCATTCAATTCATTAACTTATCCATGATAGTAAAGAAAGAAATTGATATTTAAAAACTATAATGGATAATAAAACCATTCTAAATTGATTGCCTACCAAACCATGATAAATGAACACAATCTTTCTAACATGATTATAAAAATCAACCCTTATGTAACATTAAAACATAACAAATGGGCTTTGGGTTTCTCGAAACCAAGAATATCAATTCATGGACAAGCCTAACTTTATCCTTTCTAAATAGCATTCAATCATGGATTGATATTAAAAGTATTTGATATCTTCAAGGTACTAGTTCAAAATGTGGATCCATAAAAACCGTGCAACCCTAACGACCTTTAGCCAACTACCAGTACACAATCCTAATATCAGGTTTAATCAGAAGTACTATAGCACATCAGAGTATGCAAAATAAGCCCTCATATGGCAAATAAAAACATTCATACAAATAAATTAAAGGAGGAGGCTATACAACCGTTATAGTACTTTTAAGACCTCCAGAGCCTTCCCTAACAAGTCCACCTGGAAACTATCACCTTAAAAAGTTAAGAGCAACGAGGTGAGACAAAATGTCTTAGTAACTAGCTTTCCAACTTATCATACACATTAACTGTCATATCCTATTAATTTTAACATGGTAAATGAGGAACTTAGAACTGATAGAGGGCCAAGTAGTAAAGACAAAGACGGAACAGTTTTAAAGTAAAACTCGGGTAGGAACTGTCATATCCTATTAATTATAACATGGAAAATGAGGAATTTAGGATGGACTGAGGGCTAGGCAGTGTAATAGAAACATAGACGGAACAACTTTTGAACTGAAACCCGGGCTGAGACTGGACTATCATTTTGAAAAGTTTCGGTCTAGAAAGGGCTGAAGAGGAAATTACGCTTGAAATTCTTGAAAATTTCTAGACATTCATGAAAATAGAATTAAGGGTCTAAAATAGTGTTTGAGGCCTAAAAGATAAAACAACATGAAAATAATTTATTTTAGGATTTTCTATAATTTTAGGAAATTTTGGCTAATTAGAGAAAAATTGGACAAAATGAATTACTTAAAATATGTAGAGGCCATAATAATTCATGAAAAAATGAGAAAAATTATGTTAGAGATTATTATAGATTTAAATTATTTCTAGCCTCCAGAGATGTAGAGGTTAGCTTTAAAATATTTAAAGCTAAATTATATTGGTGAAAGGCCTATTTTGAAAAAAACATAAATTGAAGGAGTTGTAGAAAAAATTAAATCCGAGAAAAATAAAGAAACCTCTCTTTATTAAGAGGAAGCTATTGGTGTAAAGAAATGAATTTTTAGAAGTACTAAATTTAACAGGATCTAGGAAAAATTCAACCGATATTATGATATTATGCAGTATAATAATCACAAGCTTGGTGGGACAACATTTTCCCCCATTTTTCTGTATGAAGTGGTGCCAAAAATGAGGAGAAGGACATAAATAAAATAATACATTTTGTTAAGGGTTAAGTTTGGAAGAATCGAATTATTTAACAAAAAAGTTATTATTTTTCCACATGTGTAAAAGTTGGCACATGAGATGCCCCTTAAGGTGGCATTTCTATGGAATGAGGAGGACACCTACGAGGGGTAATGTAGCAAAATCACAAAGGTTGTGAAGCAAGATCAAAACAAATGTCCATAGTAAAGGTAAATGGTAAATTTGAAGGATTACCGTAAGGTAAATTTGGCTCATATTATAAATACCCCATCCCCTTCCCTTATGGCAAAAATTTTGGCTATTTCAAGACCAAAAAGAAGAGAGGAAATTCAATCAAGTGAGAAGAAAGAAGGAGGAAGAGAAAATTAAGCCAAACCTAGGTGAAATCAAGTGCTAAATCAAGGTAAGAGCTTGGATTTCCTTCTCGTTCATGGTGCTCTATGATTTGATGGTTTTAAATATGGTTTTCATGAAAGTTAAAGGTTAGAAACCCTAGGGTTTGGTGCTATTCAATTTGGTTCATAATGAGATATGGATGATTCAAAGTTTGTATATGGATTAGAGGGTAAAAAATAGTTGGAAGATATGTTTAAACTTTGTTTTTGAAAGAATTTCAACTTGTGAAACCTGCGGATAAATTTGGCCAAACCTGGTTCTTGGAGATGGGGTATTATTTTTGTTAACTTGATGTTTTCAGTGAGTTTAAAAGGTGAAATAGTGTAGGGATATGTGAAGAACATGTGTTAGGAAGTATTAAAATTGAAATGGAATTTTTGAATTCCAAACTATACCACTCAGCCAAGGCTAGATATAGGGGAAGGAGTTGGAGTTTGATAAATCTAAGTTTATATGTGGATTCTACATAAAAAAAATCATGTAGGAAAAGCATGTGGGAGTTAAGTTAAAGAAGATGATACTAAAACCCTAAAATAAAGGTTAAAAGGTTAAGGTTTTAAGTTAAAGTGTTTAATGGAATTGTTTAAGTTGATTTGGATTGTCATTGTTGATTGCTTGATAGGTATTGGTATTGAGCAAGAAAGGGCTTAAGAATAAGGACAAGGAATCAAGAAATCATGGAATCAAGTTTGTTAAGAGGTAGCAAGAGCTTGCAATTTTAGTATTAAATTGCATTAGTTGTTTTTGTTGTGCGTGCCATGATATAATTCGGTTATGTATAATGAAATATGGTTAACTCCTTGCATTGATACCTTGGCAAATATGTTTAGTTGAGTTGTTGAATAGTATGTTATGTACTCCCTTTCCATGGCATATTAATGGCATGATAATGCATGTAAATGCATGAGTTTAATGCTTGCATATAGCATGAACTAACCTTGCATTTTTAATAATATGATTATTTTTCTTTACTACTGGGATTTCTTTGAAATCTCAGACCCCCTCTATATGAAATTGACTAATAGGGGTTGGCTCATCAAGGGACAAGGGAAAGAATATGGGTGCTTGAAGAGATTTGCTATGAATTAATATGCATTTCACATGTTATGTAATATAAGAGTTATGGATTTATGTAATATTGTGTTAAATGCTTGTATGGATGATGTTCCCAACTCTTGGGAAGTGCTATAGCATCTAGTTTGATTGGTTATGGATGAATATGGAAGTTAAGGATTTAAATTCATAAGTTAAGGTAATTAAAAAGGGTTTATATGCCTTAAAAACCATAGCTTTGACCTATGAATTTTCTCAGAAAATGTTGAATTCTGATTGTGATCCTAAGCTTCAAATGAAGTGGTAGATCACCAAATTTAGAGTTATGTACAAAAATTTTTGTATTTTTGAAATTATGGTAAAAAGCTAGAAAGTTAAAATTAACCAAATAAATAGTGATTTTTGTAAGTAAAATAGAGCTAGAATGGATGAATAATAGACTAGTGACTATTTTTTTAATGTATAGAATTGAAAGAACTTTAAATAGAACTTGGAATCACCTTATTTTGATTTTTCTAGAATTAGTTATGAATTTTTAAAATTGACAAAATTTTTAGGCTTACCAAGTAGATAGTAACCCAAGAATGAATGTTTGAAAGTAAGGTTTTTCCAAGCCGGATGCCACATAATGTGGTTCCAATTGGCTTATTTTGGCTCTATATATAGTCTAAAATTAAGGTGTTAGAGGAATCAGACTGTCATTTTAAAAAAATTTGGGTTAAGGAAGGGCAATATTAGGAACTATGCCCAAAATTCCTGAAAATTCTGAAAATTCATGAAAATAGAACAGAATGTATAGAGTAGCATTTGAGGTCTAAAAGGTGAAAATAGGGTAAAAATAATTTATTACAAAATTTTCTATAATTATTGATATTTTCTACTTATTAAGGGAAAATTGGCCAAAATGAATTAGAATATACAGAGGCCTCAATAATTCAGACAAAAAATGAGAAAAAAATTTGATGAGAGGTAATTATAGATTGTAAAATTATTCCTGACCTTTAGAAGTGAATCATCCTTCTATGTACACCCTTTAGTAAGGGTTTAGAAGCGTTACAGTTCAAGAAAATCACGAAATAAGCCTGTAGATTGAAAATTCAAAATTTAACTCTTGGGTTATTATTCACTAGTAAATTTCATATTTTTAGTCCAACTTTGAAAATTCAGAGCTAATTATTAAAAAAAATCGTGTTAGGGTGATTTGAATATTCATTTAAAGCTCTTTCAATTCACTTTAAAGCTCTTTTAACTCACCATAAGAAAAAAAATATAAACCTGGATTTAAACATTTTCAATTCGTAGAGTTAATTTGTGGAAGTCTACTCTTTGAAATGGTAAAAATTTACTTTCTACTTTCTCCGCCTAACTTTGAGCAATCATATCTCTTAGCACACATATTTATTTTAAGTGATCTACAACTCATTTTAAAGATTAGGATGTGCTCTAATTGCTCACCAAATTCCATGGGCAGATTTAATTGTTTGCCTCACTTCTACTTTATCACAAATTCGTGGCTTATTTAGGGATAATTTATTCTCCTTGTTTGCATTAATAATGCATTAATATTTATTTTTTTTGCATGCAATCATTCCATCAATCCATTAACTATTCCCATACATTAAATTATTTAGTTTTACCTACCAATATCATCAATCCTCATTTCATAATGTTAACGGCGTGTTTAATCATACATTAACATAAAAGGAAGTTTACTTCATCGTGTAACATAATACATTATTCCTTCAACTCTTCTTTTCATTCTTGCATTTTCACATCTTGCATTCTTCTCTTAGGCTCTTTGCACCCATTAGGGTTGGTTAAGGAAGAGTAATATTCAGGAGAATCTCAGTAGCAAACATTATCATTATGCATGCAAGATAGATGCAAGTGTGTGAAATGCTTGGTTACACATACTTTCATGTCTATAAAATGTCATGCTCATATGCTCAACATTTCATACACACATGGTTATGGATTAAATAAGAAATAGAGCAACATTTAACCATTCATACTTTTATTCATCATCACACAACATCAACACATAAGCATACACATCAAAGATGCAAAATAGGTGAGTTTATTACCTTGTATCTTTAAGCTTTCTCCTTGTCCCCTTTGCTTCTAACCACCAAGATTGCTTAAACAATCTTATCATTCCTCTTTCTTGGTGTCTCATGGCCCTTACTTTCAAGCTTGACCTTGCTTGGCTTCCCTTGCTCTTTCTCCTATTTTTCTTCCTCCATGAATTTCAGCCCTTCCTCTCTCTCCCTTAAGTTGGCTGAAAATTCTATACAGATGGGAGGGGAAGTATTTATAACGGCAAAGTTACCATCTATT
Source organism: Neltuma alba (assembly GCF_004799145.2). NCBI lineage: Eukaryota > Viridiplantae > Streptophyta > Magnoliopsida > Fabales > Fabaceae > Neltuma > Neltuma alba. The sequence continues at coordinate 36,505 of NW_021634705.1, forward strand.
TTGGTTAATATAATTTACCTTTACCAAAATACTTGTCATATAATTAAACCATGTCCCTTGTGATCTTGCTATATAACTCCCTTAGGTGTCTTGCTCATATTTTTTCTCTTCAAGATTATGCCACATGCATGCCACCTAATCACACATGTGGTAACACATAATTTTTTTATTAAATAATTTCATTTCTTCCAAAGATGCCTCTTAACAAATTGTATTATTCCATCTATATCCTCCTCATCATTTTTATATTAAAATAGGGAGGAAAATAGGGAGGAATTCATGATCCATCTCACCCTCGACTATTCCTCCACCTATTTTACAATTTTACACCATATCAAGCACTTTTTTGAGTCTTGACTTACCCAGTAACCCTAGGACATGTTCTGGCATTCTTATTTATCACAAATAACTTCACATGGCATTATATATTTGTTAAACATTTGATAATATTTATCTAGAAGTAAACTTGACCAAATTCTCTCTATCAGTCTATAACTCTGAGAATCTATTCATGGGTACCAATACTACCTTTTCATCACCGGGAATTTTTCTAATTTTTTCTCAGCTCAAAAGTCAACCCACAAACGGTTTATTTTGACTTTTCCTGAATAGTATATGAATAGGCTTTAAATTCTTTTAAAGCTAATCTCTTCGCTTTCTGGGGATGAAATCATTTTTAAAACCCATAATAATTCCTCAAGTATTTATTCCCTATTTTTCTCCAATTATCTAAGGCCTCCTTATAGTTTAAATAATTCAATTTTGGCTAATATTCATAATTAGCCAAAGCTCTAGAAATTTCATCAATTTGCTCCTAGGGCCTGGTAGCCTACATATTCCAGGCTAATTTTGATACTTCTAGACCCAAAATCTAGGATGTTACAATTCTCTCCCTCTCAATAAAATTTTGTCATCAAAATTTTAGGACTAACAATCTTCTCATACCCTTCTTGAGAGGTTAATCAAGGAGAATGTCCTCACTTATACTTCACTTTAGCCATTAACTTTTCGTTGTGCCTCATTATTAGGTTTTCATCCTATAATTCATACTTATATAGCTTACCATTCCATACTTTTCTCTCATTTACATGAGCATGACCTTCGTCTTTAAGCATTACATCATTGTTACTCGCATTCTTTTATTATTTAGGCACATCCTTTCATGATAATGCTATGACAATGTCCCTGTCTTTGTGGTATTTCACTATAACATGGCATTTCAGGTTCCTCTAACTACCTTTATTAAGTCTTTTTAGCTATTATTCTCATCTTTACCTTAAGACCTATCTCCTTTCTTTCACAGTCTTATTTCATGTTTAGCTTGTCTGAATGCATACTGTTCAGGACTTACAGCTCTCAGTTCTTTTAACCCTTACTATCTCCTTTCTCTCATTAACCAAAATAGAATTGAGTTCAGTCTAATCAATAATAAAGCTATCTGTAGAAAATTCAAAGGTACTCTCTCTGTATTAGTTAACCAACTTGAGAAGGTATCCACATTTACAATTCATCCCTGGTTATCATCTTCCCAAGGAGGTACTATGGTCTTACTCTTATAGCTCAGTAAATGTAATTAGACTCGGTCTATAATGACCTCGGGAGCTACTGTACTCTACCATAAGCCTCTTTAGGATCCACTATGACCTTGAATATGATGATCTGTCTGAGCCATGTTAAGATCACTCAGAGACTTGACTGAGTTATAAAATATGTCACCTCCACTCAGCTAGTAACTTGACTAATCATTCCTGTAGAGTGTTCATAGATGCTAGTATTGTTTTCCTGAGCCTTACTCAATCCTTTCTGTCAACTTCATAATCATTACCATTATGTACTTGCTTAACTCTTAGCTTTTAGCTTCCTTAGGCCACTTTTCTTTTCATTGTGCTCTTTCATCCTTTAGGCTACCGACTCATCTCTTTGGCCAATTAACTTACTATTATATTTATGTCAATCATCCTTGCCTTAGAGAATTCTCTTACCATTTTACCATTCTTGCTGTCTCTTTTTAATTCCAAATGGTATAGGAAGAGGACTTATAAAATCACCTTTACTATCTTTCAGGATATTTATCCTTACATTACTTTTGGCCAGTTTTGCACTCATTAGGGTAATGTTGACTCTGTGTGCCTTACTTTGGCTGCTGTTACTCTTTCTTATGGGAGGATGTATTACTCTTATCAAAGCAACATCAACGCAACCACTTTCTCTATTATTGATAAAAGACATATCACTTTTACTAGTACGATGTCAACTCTACTATTTTGGGAGGATGCACTATTTTCTTCGTAGCATTGTTAACTTCGTCGTAGCTATTTCTCTTTCTCTCCTTCAGAGGATAGCTCGTTCTTGGCAGAGCAGCATCAACTTGAGTCGGAGGACTATCTCCCAATTTCTTGAGAGATACTCTGTGGCCAAAACCTTCTGGTTACTCAATCTCTATCATGACACATTCTTTACATGTCACATTCCTATCAGGGGAAGCCTCTTAGCCTGACTCATTCAATCATTTTGACAATAGCATTCATCTGTAGGGATCTCATCTCTTAGATTTCTTACTGGCGTGGTTGCTATAGTTACACTCGCCATAGATGCTTTAGGGACACAAAAGGGTACTATCTAGTCCCAAACCATTACTGAGCATCTAGGTATCATCAAGAACATGTTCATCTCTTTATTCCGATTCCTAGTACAACCATCATCTTTAACATCTTCATCATTCCCTTTTCATCTCATCCTCAAAGAATACTACCTAACTCTTACTCTTTTTAACTTCTCTTATATCTTGACCATTCATTCCTATAGTCATACACTGGTCATCATAAACTGACCATATTGCAGAGCATGCATAGATCATTCAAATACCTCTGCTATGTGACATTCTATTCAGGCACCCAATTAATCACCTGAGACTTAGCTTGTCACTCTACTTCCTTTTTAGGGTATAAACTCATACCCCTACTTGGCCTACATTACTCTCAGTCATTACTCTCTAAGGGAGTCTTTTGACTTTGACTCATACCCAGGTTAAGATTTCTCAACTTAATTATTCCTCTCATGATGGGGAGTCTCTTAGCAGTAACTACCTATCTTTTAGGTTACTCTCTGACTATTATTACTTACTACTCCTCTATGCCCATTTTTCCTATAAAAATCACCTCAATGTTTAACTCTTATTAGACCAGTTTTAGTAACCCATTACTTCCCTAAATGAGAGTTTTTCCTATACCAATCTTGTCTACAGCTCAGCTTGAACCCTTGCCAGAACCTTTGCTAGAAACTTTACCAGAACCTTTGCTATAACCTTTACTCTATACCCCCTTTAGTATGTGTCTGGAAGCATTATGATTCAAGTACAAAATAAGCTCATAGATTAACAATTCAAAATTTAATTATCGGGTTACTATTCACGTGTAAATTTCATATTTTTAGTCCAACTTTGAAAATTTATAGCTAATTATAAAAAAATCATATTGAGGTGATTTATGTCTCTATTTAAATATCTTTCAATTCTCTATAGGAATATATATATATATATAGGACTTAAACCTTCTCAATTCATACATTTAATTTGTAAAATTTTACTGTTCGAATTGGTAAAACTATACATTCCATTTTCTGCCTAACTTTGAGCAATTATATTTCTTAGCGCATACATCCATTTTAGGTGATCTACCACTCATTTTAAAGATTAGGATGTGCTCTAATTACTCACCAAATTCCATGGGCAGATTTAATTGTTTGTCTCACTTCTACTTTATCACAAATTCGTGGCTTATTTAGGGATAATTTATTCTCCTTGTTTGCATTAATAATGCATTAATATTTATTTTTTTGCATGCAATCATTCCATCAATCCATTAACTATTCCCGTACATTAAATTATTCAGTTTTACCTACTGATATCATCAATCCTCATTTCATAATGTTAATGGCGTGTTTAATCATACATTAACATAAAAGGAAGTTTACTTCATCGCATAACATAATACATTATTCCTTCAACTCTTCTTTTCATTCTTGCATTTTCACATCTTGTGTTCTTCTCTTAGGCTCTTTGCACCCATTAGGGTTGGTTAAGGAAGAGTAATATTCAGGAGAATCTCAGTAGCAAACATTATCATTATGCATGCAAGATAGATGCAAGTGTATGAAATGCTTGGTTACACATACTTTCATGTCTATAAAGTGCCATGCTCATATGCTCAACATTTTATACACACATGGCCATGGATTAAACAAGAAACAAAGCAACATTTAACCATTCATACTTTCATTCATCATCAAACAACATCAACACAAAAGCATACACATCAAGCATACAAAATAGCTTGAGGTTTTATATTTAGAATCAAATAGAATGTCAAACTAACTCTTGTATTAAGGACCGAAGGTAATATAATAGTATTTAGTAATTTTTGGTTATTAAGATGTGTTAAATGAGTTACGTGATTGTAAAACTGAATGCGAACTCCCATGACAAATGTTAATATGTAACCTTATATTTGAAATTAAGGGCGACTAGATTTTAGTATCCAATGCTGATAGGCATATATTGAATATGACGTTTTATTCTGTTTTTTTTTTTAATTATGTTTCTAAACAAAACGTGGCACATCAGAATAATCAGATTTTATAAACTTTGTTTAATAAATCTCAACGGTTTTTCATATTTGTAGCAAAATGTGATAATAATTAATTAATCCGTTAGGAAATTCTTCAATGTTATACTGAATGATTTGACACTAATTAATATTTTCATTGGTCATATACAAGTGTCAAGGATTCTCCATATTTGTGGCATAATTTGAAAATAGTACATAAGTTTGTTGTTAGGATAGGGTGGATATTTGTTATGGAGGATTATAAAAATTATAAGTATGTAAAAATACTAAACATAAAGTTTTAAAATTAAAAATAGTAAATTATGCCTAACCAAACTAAAACGAAATTGGCTGTTATAAGATAATAAAAAAAACTCAAATTTAAATATTAATTACATCATGACACATCAGAATAATCAAATTTTATAAACTTTATTCAAGTCTCAACGGTTTTTCGTATTTGTAGCAAAATGTGATAATAATTAATTAATTTGTTGTGAGATTCTGCCATATTATATTGAATGATTTGATACTAATCAACATTTTTGTTAGTCATATCCAAGTATCAAGGATTTCTCATATTTATGGCATAATTTGAAAATAGTATCAAGGATTTCTCATATACGGTGGATACTTATAATGGATGATTAAAAAAATTATAAGTATGTAAAATTACGAAACATAAAGTTATAAAATTTGTAGGAAAATGGGCCAGTCTACCCTCGGTGGATTGGACCCAAATCCATTTAAACTTGGGGTTCTGGCATAAATAACATAACATGTGGGTCGGGAACTACGATTTACTCTTTTTTTGGTTTAAACTGATGCAGGAACGGTTACAGGAATGTGAATGTGGAGGTCGTTTCTCCTTAATGGATATGAGTGAGAAAACTACCGCACAAAGTAGTCTCCTTCCCTCTTTTAGTTCAACCTCCCTCTCTCGGTCCCTTGTGCATTTGCTATGAAATACAATTTCGACTCCCTCATTGTGACCGGACCTCTGCGTGGCTATCTGTATTTTATCCAATCTCTAGGTATGCCCCAAACTCTATAATGGTATCAGGGCTGTAATATTTTTTTTTCCTACGGCCTTGTTCAATTTCTTTCCCTGCATTTGCGCTTACATTTACGTTTTTCTTTTCATTTTTGGTGTGTGTTTCATGTCTGGTATTTTGGTCTATCTCAAGTGATTTGCTCTCAAATATTATGCAAATCCTCTCTTTATATCTAGTATCATTATTATCTATGATGTATTGAGATGTATCTATGTTATTTTGGGTTTCTCATTGCTCCATGATGCTCCGTTCTTATAAATATTTGTCTCCAACTATTATATGTTAGTAGTTCGTATGGGAGATGACCAAAAACAATTAAAAACATCTTAAAAACGGTAAAAATCGTAGGTTTGGAAACATGAAACTCATAATCTGTAAGGTTTGTTTTTGAACGGTTAAAGTTTTCATTTTTTTAGGTGTCTGGAAAACAAAGTTTTTAGGCTTCACAAATTATCCCATTGCGTAGAGCTCAAAAAAATGAAGAAATGACACCAAGAACTCGAAGAACAGACATCGAACAGAGGAGACATGGTGGTGAGAAGGTTGCGGGTATGACAAACCCAACCTGCGAAGGAATCCGGGTTGGTCAGACTTGACTGGAGGTTGAAGACAACCTCCAGCCTCTAAATGATACCGTTTTGGTGTAACTTAAAAAAAGGGCCAATTAAACAAAAAAAGTGTGGAGGGAACCAGCTGGGCCAAAGCTAGACCGAGCCCAACCAGTTACCTGTCCAAATCCATTATTAAAAAAATTTGATTAAAAAAGGGGAATTTAAAAAAAAACCTCACGACTACCACATGGCTCGTGCCGCCACATGGCATACCCCCTTAACATGTGCACACAATCGCTTGAAGGGTCACACGCTAACGGAACAGCGTGTGTTGCCGACGGTGGGTTCCATGGTGGCATGTGGAGTATACACGCCGTGCCCGTGAGTAGGCTTTGAAATTTTTTTCATTTTTGCAGAATTTACTCTTCGTGGGGTGCGTGTGGGCGTGTGAGACCTCCGTTTGAGGTGTGGTTTGTCTCTAACAATGCCTAAATTCATAAGCTTCATTATGATATATAATTTGCCTATTATGAAAGGCAATTCGGGATTTATTTCTTGAGTTTTTAGTGCTTTTTATTGATTTTATTTTTAAGAAAATTTTTAATTCAAAATTATTTTTATTTTAGGTAAAAATGAAGCAAGGGGCTTCGTCAAATGCTGAAACTTGTTCTTTCGGTTCGTTTAGCATTGTATACGTGGATGATGAGCTTCCGTAATACGAACCGTTAAATGAAGACTCTGAATAAGAGCTAGAGATAGACCTTGAGGAGGATCCAGAGATAGATCCTAAGGAGGATCAAGAAATATTCCCTGAAGAAGACTCAAAGGAGTTAATAGATTCTAGACGTGAGTCGAAAACTTTATTCCCCATTGAATCCCTCCGTGTCGAACCTCATTTGGTCTTTAAAGATTCACTTGTCTTCCCGATCAAACCGAAGTTGAGGAAGGAGAAGAAGTGAATCAACCCTGTACCCCTGCTTTATCAATGGCGTGCTCACCAGTTACATCCAATACATGACCGATAAGAAGAATACCGAATTCTACCTTAAAGTAATAATGGAATATAAGAGCAATAAGGGTTAGAGGCGGACCTAAAGGCAAACCCATAAGGAAGTCCTACTAAATTTGGGCTATAGAATTAGTATCCTCTTTTATGACCAAAACGCGCAAACTTAGGAAACTAAGGAAAGCAATGCTTGATTACCTTCATGTTCATATCAAATGATGTAACATTTATATTTGCTTTATTAATATTTGTTATGTTAAGTTTTTGGTTTCATGCATTGTAAACAGACTAAATGTTTTATTTTATTTAATGAAATTACTTAAATTATTGTTAAATGATTTTTGTGAATAATATATGTATGCTTTTTAAAGTGGGAGCTTTTAGAAGATAAGACTTCTAAGAGTCACAATTTTTCTGAAGTGCTTATATAGAATTCTTGATAGAATATAGTGATTATTGCTTGTATCTATGTGATTAGAGATACAAACGTATGCTTTTGATCATGGATCTTGCAGTGTCATTATTTTCTGATTAAGAACAATATGAGTATATGACATTGTATACTTTGCTATGCTATATAACTAAAATGTTCTATGGTACGTCTCTCTTCTAGAGAGAACATAGAATAATGTGGGATAAATTTGTCACATAACTGAAAATAACAACCATGAACATAATTGTTGAGCTTAATAAAGGGGAAAGCTTAACAGGGACAACTGGGACATATGGCATCGAAAGGTCCAATACATCTTAGAGGAACAAGATGCTGTTGAACCTCTAACCACTGTAATGGTCGAACCTGAAGCTCGGAATACGCCCAACACAGGAGAGACCAAGAGGCTAACCAAGCTTGGAAGAAGAAAAATAGCATAGCAAGAATCACGCTTCTGAGTGCAATGGCTGATGACATAATGTGCAAATTTGAGAGGCAAAAAAATGCACAAGCTATGTGGATAGCATTGAAAGATAAGTTTGGTGGTACTTTTACCACTAAACTTAGAAGGTTAACGATTAAGTTTGATGCCTACAAACTTAAGCCAAACAATCCTATGAAGCAACATCTAAGAGAAATGGCCAACATGATCAAAGAACTTAAGGAAGCTGGACACATTTTTTCTGATGAACAGCAAGTGCAGGCTGTTATCAAGTCGCTCCCTGCTAGCTGGGAGTACATGAAGGTTAATCTGACCCATAATGAAAACATCGTTACTTTCAACGATGTCTAAGTACTTGGAGCTGGAGGATGAGCTTTTAGAGGCTTACAAGACCTCTGGACAAGCTTATTACATTGAGGATGCTGGTACTTTCCAATCAAGGCCTGATTCCAAGAAGGGAAAGAAGTTCCAAAGAAAGGGAAGAAGGCTGGTCCTCAACCCTAAAAGGGAAAGAAGCAATTTAAGAAGAAGGGAAAGCAAGGCGGGAAGAAGAAGTTAGACTGGAAGAAGGTCAAATGCTTTTCCTGCAGAGAAATGAGCCATTTTGCACGTGACTGTTCAAAATAGGCTGAGAGCGAAAAGGTATTAGTGAATTATGTGAATTCATATGTTTCATATGTTTCTAGTACTGTTTTTCTAACAGAACTTGTTTTTTCTTCTTGGATTATAGACTCAGGCTCCACAGACCATGTAACCAGGGATCGAGGATCCTTTATTGAGTACCGTTAGTTGCTGTATCAAAGCAAGTGGCTTTACGTTGGGAACAAAACGAGAATTAAGTTTAAAGGTTTTGGCACCTGTAAATTTACTTTGCGTGGTGGAAAGACCTTGATACTCCATGATGTGCTTTACGCTCCAAACATCCGGTAGAACTTGGTTTCTGTTTTGTGTCTTTTAGAATTTGGGTTTAATGTAAACTTTCATAGTAAAGTTGCAGACATTTTAAGCAACTCAATCCTTATAGTTCAGCTTTCTTATTTAAAAAGTTCTTTGTTTTGAATATTGTTGGTGATTTTAGTCGTAATGAATTCTTTGCTATTTCTTTAAGTAATGTTGACATAAACATCTGGCATGCTAGAATGGGACATATTAATCAAAATAAAATGATTAAATTAGCCAAAGAAGGGTTGTTAGGTGCTATTCCAAATATGGAAATATCCCTATGTGAAAATTATCTAGCTGGTAAGGTAACAAGAAAACCTTTCGGGAAGAGAACAAGAGCTGAAAATCCATTGCAATTAATCCATTCCGACATATGCGGTCCAATGAGTGTGAGGCAAGACACGAAGCTTGGTATTTTGTTACCCTTGTTAACGATTTTTCACGATATGGTCATGTCTATTTGATCTCAAATAAGTCATGTCTATTTGATCTCACATAAGTCTAAAGCTCCTGAGTGCTTCAGACGATATGTAAACGAGGTTGAAAATCAAATAGACAATAAAATTAAAGCAGTACGCACTGATTAAGGTTGTGAATATTTATCTGAACAATTCAAACAACTCTGTGAAGAGAAAGGGATAATTAGACAACTGACTATCCCTGGCACTCCACAACAAAATAGAGTTGCTGAAAGAAGAAACAGAACTCTTCTAGATACGGTTAGGTCTATGATGGCTCAAGTAAACCTGCCAATTTCATATTGGGGTGATGCTTTGTTAACGGCAACCTTCATATTTAATTGTGTGCCCTCAAAATTAGTCGCTTCCACACCCTACAAGTTATGGACGAAACGTAACCAGATCTAAGCATCCTAAGACCTTAGGGGTCAATGGCGTATATCCATGACAGTTCCCACAAGTATGGGAACGGTCCTAGAAGAAAGAAATGTATCTTCATAAGGTACTCTGAATAATCAAAGGAATACATTTTCATAGGTGAAAATAAAGGTGGAACGGTGACTGAAATAGAATCAAGGGATGCAACATTCATTGAGGCTAAATTTCCTAATAGAGGAGATGTTGACCGCACTGTTTCTCTTTATGAGATACAGGAACAAGACAATACAAACAAATTAACAAACTAGAGTCGTCTAGGTGTGTCAATTTGAGTGGGAGCCAAGAAAGGTCAACACCAAGACCTGAACAAAGAAAGAAAGATAACAAACAACTCCCGTCAGAAGGAGTAATAGGAAAAGTATTCCCAAAGATGCTTTCAAATAGAAGGCAAATCTTTCTTGGTTACTCTAGAAGGAGATGATGAGCCCTGTTCTGTATGAGAAGCCATGTCAAATCCTACCAAGAAGGAATGGAAGAAAGCAATGGAAGAAGAAATGGACTCGATGTGAAAGAACCAAGTTTGGGTGTTAGTTGATCTTCCAAAAAGGCATAAAGCCATTAGGAACAAGTAGGTTCTCAAGATTAAAAGAAAAATGGATGGATCAATTGACAAATATAAGGCTTGATTAGTGGCAAAGGGATACACACAACAGGAAGGCATAGATTATGAAGATACGTTCTCACCTGTTGTGCGTTTCAACTCTATTAGATTTATTCTGGCAATAGTAAGTAGTTTAGACCTGGAATTATATCATATGGATGTAAAAACTGCATTCCTAAATGGTAATTTGGATGAAAAAATATATATGTAACAACCATTAGATTTCATTGAAAAAGGAAAAGAGAACAAAGTTTGTAAATTTAAAAGGTCCATTTATGGATTGAAACAATCATCCAAACAGTGGTATTTGAGGTTGATGAAGCCTTGTCGTTAGGGGCTCTCAAAATTACTAGAATTAAGCTTAGAAGTGCAGTGGCTCAACCCTAGGTCGATTCACAATGAGGCTTGTTGTTCAAGAGTTTGTTAATTAAATGCCTTCACAAATTATTAACAGTGGAAGTGATCTGATTGTATCTAATTGATTTAACTATCTGTTCTACTTTTATATTGATTTTCTGGTTTATGAAGATTAGATGGCAGAAACAGAGGTTTAAGAAAAGCGAAATGATATTCTTCCTAAGAGTGGTGACCGGACCTTCACAGACTAAAAAGATAATGGAGTTAAGAGTTACTTGCAGTCGGTATAATGATGCAAATATCAATCGAATAAATTGAAAATCCCAAGATAGAATCAACCGATATCTACCATATATCATTCAGCCAAATCGAAATCTCAGTCAAACTAGACCTAAGAATCCAATCTAACCTACTTATACTCAAGGAATACACCGTCAATAAATCCAAATTGTAATCTGAATACATTATATCTTGCAGAAACAATTCAATCTCAGCCTAAAATCATAGTCAAAAGTACACTAGACAATC
>NW_021634706.1:0-58382 GCF_004799145.2 Neltuma alba
TTTCCTAATGTCTTCGAAATTGCGCATAAAATTTTTTGGCTCCTCCACACATAAAATCTAACACCCTTTTTCCATATTGATCAGTACACAGAATTCTATAGTGTTTCGAAATTGTGCTCACCAATGCATCATACAGAGCTCCCTGCAAAACCAATACAAAATTTATTAGTATATTCATACATAAAAAGTTACTACTTCTAGTTCTATTTATAAGACATTATTTATAGATTACAAACAAGATCTTATAAATAGACCAAAAGTAGTAATTTAGAATAGTATTATAGATAAGAGTTATACATAACTAAATATCACCACGAGAATACTACATCCAGTTCTTAATATAAGATTTAGATAATTAATTTGGTGATATTAAGAAATTAGTCAAGAATTTGGAGATATTAAGAAAATTAATTAAGTTAGTTATTTGTGTGTTAGTCTTCTTAAACTATCCTCTTCAATATTAGATAATTAAAATTACCCCTTTCTAGGCATCACTTATAAGCAATAAGAATATTTTGTGGAAAGATGTGAAGAATCGAGGCAGTATAATTTAAGCGAAAGCTAAAAACCATTTAGGTAGGTAGAGAGATGAAGTTGAAGAATCTAACCTTAGAACATTCCAAGGCTGTCTGAGCAACGTAATTGCCGAATGGGTCTTGAAGAAGGTACAGAAAGCTAGGGCTATTTATAATCTCTTGAACTATAATACCAACATTCTTCTGAGTTGAGAATATCAACAGATTTTCCACCACATTGCTAGCCTGCTTGTTAACAGACAAGTCAACATAGCAACCTCGAAGTCGATTCACTATTGCTTCATTTACTTCACCCAACCTCAACTTAATCACATACTGCACCACATAGTTCCTGTGGATATATATATATATATACAACATAATTAGCTTATAATAAATATTTATTTATTTTTATTAAAGAATGATTTTTTAAAAAATTGTGTAAATGATTCTATTTACTGACCCGTATTGATGTGGTGCTAGCACTGTGACACGATTAGTAACGGCACAAATCAGCAAGTAAGAAAGTTCTAGCGTAGAAATAGATAGACATTTTTGAAGAACAAAACAACCGCTTTTGTTTGTGGCAACAAGAGTGCATTCAGATGCCATTGCATCTAAAATAGCCTGAAAATAAAAACATTGGTTATTCATTAAGTCATGATCAACATATAACTTTGTAATAGTACATATTAGTGTGTAATAAGAAAATTAAGGAATGAAGAGTTGTATTAATTAATTACCTTCGAAAAGGATGGCTATGACAAAGTTTTAAGAAATGTTGAAGGACATAACTTCCATAATGGGAAGTGGCTACTGGGACAACAATTTCCCTCAGAGCATATGTAAAACAATCCATTGCCTTTCTGTCGTAAGATGATCTATCATACTTTGTATAACTCTGCATCTATAACCCAAAAAAAGAGTAAAAAAAATCTATTAAACAAAAAACCCAAACAGGAAAAAAATATATCAAATTAAGTGATTTTTTTGTTGAAATTATATGAAGTTTATGTCAAAAGTGTAACTTCTTACACTAGTATACCGAATAAAGAGACTGCATAAATTATATCAGACACGTAAAAAGTTTTACAATAAGAATAATATGAGATGATTTCATATGATAAATCGAGAAATAAATAAAGATAGTTTGAGAGAAAAAATATATCATACCCTTACCCTATATTGTTTTTGCAGGCAATCTGAAATTTGGGAAGATCCTCAGTGATCAATTCAAAAAGGAGGGTTATTTGATCCTCATTGAGTACATCAAAAATCTTTTCAATGACGCATTTCCCAAACTGGTCCATCATTAAATCATGCAAGTGATTCAACAACTCCATTAAAATGAATTTAATATCTCTAGGGTTCTTCCCATCCAACAATCTCACCAGAAATTCACTTCCATATTCCTCTTTCGACATTGAAACGACACGTCCCCTCATAACTTCAAGCGATGTAATGTCATTATATCTCTGCAAGATTCTTCCTACAGGAGAATTATAAAAAACAGGGCTGGGTCCAATCCTAGGGTTCCCAATAACTAGGGTTTCATTGTTTGCATTGTTACATTGAGATAGTCCTTCATAAACAAGGTGGTGGGGTCCAATCCCAAAGTTTCCAACTAGGGTTTGTTGGTTGGTATTTTGCTGGTTTGTATTATTTTCATGAAGCAATCTTGCATAATCATGACTTGGTCCAATCCCAAAGTTTCCAGCAGCTAGGATTTGCTTATTTGTAATATTATACCTATAAAGAGCTCCATCATAAATATGTCTTGGTTCAATCGGCCTTGAGTTTCCAGCTAGGGTTTGCTGATTTGTTCTATTTTCATGAAGTAGGCCTTCCCCTACGGAATCAATTCTCAAGCTTTGTAGTTGAGCCTCTAGTGGATGTAAGGGTCCAAAATTGATATTTTCATCAAATTCTATGCTGTTAAGAGAAATTTGAGTTCGAGGTTGACTGGTCAACGAAGAACGATCTATTTCTGACATAGGATTTCCAACGTGGTCGTGATATTCACGTCGGCGGGGTGGTTTTCTGGATTTGGAATAAGTTCGACAGGCAGGCAAATCATCAGAAGGAGATACATTCGAAGAAATTGAGTAGATTGATCCATCGCTGCAGTAAAAACACACATTATCCAAAAATAAAGCAAGAATCATAACTCTTTACTGTTAGAAAACAAATCAAATAAAGGAATAAAACGAACGAAGCAAAACAAAAGATAAATATCATCACTAACTAGCAATTACGTAACACGTACTAAAAGTCATAATACTATAAATAATAAATAACATTGTAAATGAATGATAGGTTCTTGAATTAATAAATTTTTAAATTCCTAATAACTACGAGACCTACGTTTTGCGTATGTGGGTACATTGAAGGTTTTTTTTTTTTTTGGGTCAGTTGAAAGGATTACTAGTACTAAACTAGTCTCAACAGGATTTTCACTCAGTAGAATATATTCCGGGAACAATAAAAATTTAAAGAAAGAAAGAAAGATTGCCTGATGAACGACCAAAGAATGAATGAAGATGCTGTTCTTCTTCTCCCCAGTCTCATCCGACGAAAACTTTAACTGAGAGCTAGCGTTTTTATATAAAAGATGGACTCAGATTAAATAAATTTGGATACATAAAGATCAATCTATCAGATAGACTAAAAATTATATAATCATATAAATTATATAAATATAATAAACATTTTAAAATTAAAATAAATTAAAGCAATCAGCATCACGAATGTTATCAGATAACTTTGTTTAAGCATGATGCGTAACTAGCTTGGAGCAAAATTTTATCGCGTAAGTAATTTTTTCCATTACAGGAATTTATACTTTTAAAAGTTTAGAGTTATCATCAATCTATTTATATCACTTTTGTTTAATTTAGTATTTATATATATTTAAAAAGATATACGTTTCAATTTTCTGACAATCATGATTTATCTTTTAATTTTGTTTTGATAAACATTATAATTTTAAAAGCGGATTCAAAATTATTTAAAAAATTATATTTACCATCTTACCTTTTAAGTTATTTATTTATTTTTGATTTGGTTCTTTTTTTGGGTGATGATTCCAATGCCATCCTAGTCTTTTGTGTTTCACTTGTTTCATCAAATTAATGACGTAAAAACATAAGCAATCACATTTTTTTTATTTTGCATAATCATTAATATATAAGGAAAAATTGCAAAAAAAAACCCTGAAATTAAAAAATTGTATACAAGAATCCGTTCACAAAAATTATTCTCAAAACTCATACTAATGTTGTAACGAGTCCCTATTTGTAATTTTTTTATTTTGACAGTTTTTTTTTACCTTTTTCCTTAATATAAAGTTTAATAGTTGTGAACAGCTAATGTTATTTTATTAAATTTAGAAGTTTATATACTTATTTTAAAAACAAAGATAAGATTAGAATTTAATCAGACTGAGAATTTTATAACATAATCAAAGTACCCTAAATAATTAATATAATTACATAACTGGTGAAGTCAGTGAAGCAGGTTAAGGATTGCCATAGGAAATCAAAGAGAAGGCAAGGCAGATGCTAGAACTTAGGTTAGATTTGGGGTGCCGCTCAATTTTTTCCTACTTCTTTTTTTCACAAGATTCTATACAAAATAAGTAAAGTTTTAATATGTTAAAATTATTTTTTTAATGGTTTTTCAAAGAATTTTTTTTAAATTAAAAAAAAACTCGTCAATTTTGGAGTTGAACCATTTTTTTTTCATAATATATTATTATTCTTAATATAAGAGCTAATTGAAAATTTAATTTAATGACCTCAATTCACTTTTTTCTCTTTTTTAAAAATATCTCTGTTGATTATAAAGAGTTCGCATCAAGAATAATTCTAATCATCCAATACACATTATTGAAAAGATAATATCAACACATATTTATAACAATTAACCAATTTAACTAATTTTTCTAATCTCTCCAAATTCATTATTTAGCTTTTTTTTTTGGACAAAAAATTTAGCTCTTGGATTAAAGATAGAGGTAATAAAATTTTACTCATCTAAAAATTTGGGAAGTTGAGGAAAATCAATGGAACTATGGAGAGAGGGTTAGAGAGAAGTTTGGAGTTTCTTACTCTACAATGCAACTATATAGTACATAGATCGCAACCGTGATTTTTCACAAGAATGTGGTGCGTCAAAGAGTTCAGGCCTCAATCATTTGCATTTGCACAAGCACAACGTTTATGAAGACTCTTAAAGTCTGCGCTTCTGAATCACCCAACATGCTTTTACCTTCCCGACGTGATCTTGTCCAAAAATTCCAGGTTCATTTCTCTGTTGCTCGGCTTCTTCATTCCCGTCCAGAATGCCCAAGCTTTATAAACATCTTTGCCCTCTTGAGAGGCCCCATTTCTCGATTTCATCTTCTTCAAGTTCATGCTCGCATCTATCAACTAGGAGCCCATCAAAACGATTGGGTCGCTACGCGTCTCATTGGTCGTTACCCATCTTATGTATCTCTCCGGATTTTTCATCAACTTCAGAATCCTAACATCTTCCCTTTCAATGCCATTATCAGAGTCCTCGCTGATGAGGGTCAATCCTCTCACGCATTCTCTGCGTTCAAGAATCTCAAACGACGATCTCTTTTGCCTAATGATTTCACCTTTTCTTTCCTCCTCAAGGCATGCTTCTCGTCCACAGATGCCCGTATCGTTGAGCAAGTTCATTCTCAAATTCAGAAGATGGGTTTGCTTAATAATTTATTTGTTAGTAATGGATTGGTCTCAGTCTATGCCAAAGGGTTTCATGATTTGGTGTCTGCACTTAAAGTGTTTGATGAAATTCCTGACATAACACTGGTTAGCTGTTGGACTTCGTTGGCCAAAGGTTATGCTGAATCGGGTAAGAGTGAAGACGTTTTGAATCTTTTCCGGGTGATGATTGGGCAAAATATACATCCAGAAAATGATACCATGGTCAGTGTGTTGTCAGCATGTTCTAACTTTGCTATACCAACTATTCAGAAATGGGTTGCCATTCTTTTGGAACTTGTTGATAACACTGACCCTGAAGAAATTTGCCGTGACTCCATTAATACAGTCCTCATATATCTTCATGGAAAATGGGGAATGATTGAGACGAGCAGAGACAGATTTGATCAGGTTTCTTCTAAGGGTAAAAGAAGCGTGCTTCCTTGGAATGCTATGATAAATGCGTATGTTCAGAATGGTTTACCTTTGGAGGGTTTGACTCTTTTCCGCACGATGGTGGAAGATCAAATAACTGAACCTAACCACGTTACCATGGTTAGCGTTCTTTCAGCTTGTGCTCAAATTGGTGATTTGGATCTGGGTGTGCGGGTCCATGAATACATGATGTCCAACGGACAAAAGGGTATTATTGGATCAAACCGAATACTTGCTACAGCATTACTTGATATGTATTCTAAATGTGGGAGTTTAGATAGGGCAAAGGAAGTTTTTGAACATGCAGAATCCAAAGACGTTGTCTTGTTCAATGCTATGATCATGGGTCTTGCAGTAAACAGTGAGGGAGAGAATGCATTGAGGCTCTTCTACAAAATGTTTGAATTTGGCATAAAACCTAATGCTGGAACATTTCTTGGGGTTTTGTGCGCATGCAGCCACTCTGGATTGTTAGAGAGAGGACGTCAAATATTCAGGGACATGAATATGACCTTTAAGATTTCTCCTAACTCAGAACATTATGCTTGTTATATTGATCTCCTTGCAAGAGGGAACATGCTAGAAGAAGCTTTGGAAGTTGTATCATCCATGCCTTTCAAGCCTAACAATTTTGTATGGGGTGCACTGCTTGGAGGTTGCTTGCTCCATTCCAGAGTTGAATTGGCTCAAGAGGTTTCTATGAAGCTTGTGGAGGCTGACCCGAGTAATTCTGCAGGCTATGTAATGTTGGCTAATGCTTTTGCCTCGAATCACCATTGGAGTGATGTATCAGCATTAAGGACGGAAATGAGAGAGAAAGAGATAAAGAAGCAACCAGGATATAGTTGGATTAGCTTGGATGGAGTTGTTCATGAGTTTCTTGTTGGGTGTTTGTCACATCCTCAAATTGAGGACATATATAATACATTGGCCATCTTGGTGAAACATCTGAGAGTACCAGGCCTGTCTGTCGGTAGAAATGCTGCGACTAGAGATTGCTGGGAGACAGCATCTGAGTAATTTTTTTCTTTCTTTCTTTCTTTCTCCTTTTTTTTTGGGTTATAGAACAACAAAATCTTAAAAATAGACAATTAAAGCAAAAAAAGAAGAAGCAAGGAATGGGCTTAAAATTGAATTTTGGCAACATACTCACTATGACCATATGAGATGTAAATCTTTGCCAAAGCTCGCGGGTTATCGGGTGAGTGATTATCGTTGTTTTAATGGTTCTCCTTTGTACAGTCACACGTTGCTGAATCTAGCACACCAACGCCAACCTACCCTATAATTTTTCCAATCGGCATGTACGGATCATGCTATAGGTTTCTGAAACCTGTAAATGCCCCCCCCCCCAAAAAAAAATACAGTACTCTGATCGTGGTTAGTTCTGAATATTTGAAGATTAGATTGATCGCTGGCTCAATAAAATTTTTGGTTCGTAGTCGTTAATTCAAATACAGTCGAGCTTGATATAATATATATTGATTAGCATAATTCTAATTTCTAACAATATTGTCTAAATATTTGGCCATGGCATTTTCAGGTGTCTCCAAATGCTCAAGTTTGAACCTGAGCCATACCAGATGAGTTGTTTTAAAAAGGTTTTTGAGTGAAAACCAAACTATAGTTTTAGAATGATTTTATGGTATACAAAATAAATATGTAAAATTTTGTCTCGACTTACATAAAAATACTTTTTAAAAAAACACTTTCAAAGAAACTAAACAATCCCAAGAAGTCTTGGAAAATCATCTGAATCCAGGTGAGGGCACGTATCTATTGCTATATATTATTACCTTCGATCCTTAATATAAAACCTTTTTTGATTTTTATTTTGATTCTAAATATAAGATCTTAATTCACTTTATGTCTTATATTTATACATTTTTTCCAAGATAATTCTAATAATAGTAGTTCTAGCCAATATACTTAATTAACAAGAATATTTTAAAAAAAAACAGTATTTATTTATTATAAATAATTAACTTATTTTTTTTTAATCACCTTAAATTAGTTAACTAGCTCTTATATTTAAAATTAAAGTAGTATTAAACATTTGCATTGGTAAATACCAAAGAGACCGATTAGTATGAAGTTCAGCTTATACATCTAAAATTATTAACCCATCTCAATTTTTAACTGAAGCTGATTGATTCTTAAACACTCGAAGTGCACAAAGAATAGCCGATTAACCGAAAGTCAAATTACCAATTTTCCTAGTTCGACCGATTAAAGATCAGATTATTAAATGTGTCACAATAATTATCCTGTCGTTCTGACATCCCACACATGAAATGGAACCAAAATAACCTCCCGACCTTGGTGTCGCTGACTCTGAGTATCGGACTATTCACCCAGACAGGGCAACTTTCACTAGGTTTTATCAGACACATGTAGAAATAACATCTACTGTAGCTTTAATTCTTCAGGTTAAGTAAATTCCAAATAACAAAGTGTACAGAAGAAGAGCATAAAATAGAATTAATTGGAGTATCTTTACAGATGTGAATATTAAAATAATTGCAGAAAGTTTCAACACAGCTAAAATTAAAAAGGATTCACAAAACTAGAAATTTATTCATAATTTTATTAAACCTTTATTACTGGATCAAGATCATAAATGACAGTTTGATGTTAAGACATCACGTCTACATCCTGTACCTCGGTCTGTCGCAGTCTCAGAATTTCCAAAATCCATGATGTATTCAACCTGGCGACAATAATTCCGCTTCGTTTCCCCAACGGTCCAGCAACAAGAGCAGATGCATGAAGTGGCAATTTAGCAGAAAAAATAAGATAGGATTATTCTAGCTCCAAGCAGAAACAACACGGCACTTGCTTCCATGCTCTAACCTCTTGATGTTGAAAAGATAGGTCGCAGAGAACCTCAACATGTCTATATACAGAAGGCACCAACGAAACTAGATCAGGATTCAAGCAATTAACTCACTTCCCGGTCAATCATTCTCAGCTATCATCACTCAGGGAGAGCAGTTCCATCAACTCCATCCTGTACTCAAGGCCTCTAAGATAGTGTCCCAACAGCATGCACCTACAAGGAGAAGGAGAAAAAGTAACCAAAAGTCAGTTTTGTTGAGAATATTAGCATCAGCAGGCACAGCACTGGAAAATTGCTTTTCGCCAAACACAAACAATCATCAGTAAGCTATTGTTTTGCCATTACCGTGAACTTTTAGGGTGTGTTTGGTTGGAGGGGAGGGAAAATGAGCCCCTCCCCTCATTTGGTTAAAAATTTTGGAGGGGAGGGGAGCTAAAATGTCCCCTCCCCCCCTCCCTCCCTCCCCCCATTTTGGCTCCCCTCCAAATTGGGGGTTTTTGGAGGGGAGCCAAAATTTTGGACCATTATGCCCTTATGGCTTTTTTAATATTCCACTTCTACCCATAAAATATATTATTATAATATTTATTTCAAATAATATATACATTATTATAATTAAAAATATATTATAAAAAATTTAAATAAAAAATTATAATATTATAAAATTAATTGTTTTTTATAAATATATTATTTATTAAATATATTTTAAAGCTGGAAAAAAAGATAGCCTAAAGAAAATAAAATTTCATTTTTCTTATAGCATATAAATTTGTTAATTTAATTATTTTAAATATATTATTATATTAATTAGAATAAAAATTACTATACCAATTTTTTAATACACATATTAACATGATAAGACTGAATTTTTATTAAATTATATAATTTAAATTAAGATGTAAATTAATTTATATAATATATCAATAAAAAACATAAACTAATATGTAAGGGTAAAATGGTAAATTGATTATTACTATCCCTCCCCTCCCCTCCTTGAACCAAACAAGGGATCATTAAATGCCCTCCCCTCCCCTCCTTTTTAATCAAACCAAACAAGGGGAGGATGAAACCTCCCCTCCCCTCCCCTACCCCTCCCTCCCCTCAAACCAAAAAGGCCCTTAGACTACGGTATCCCCCCTAACACCCCCTCCCCTCAAACCCCCAAAAGAACTCTACTTGCTACCTACCCATTTTTCCCTCACCCTACCCCCTCCCCAGTCTCAAGAAAGCGAATGAAATCACATTACACATTAAAGGTTTAGTTTCTTAAATGGTCAGGACATGCGTCAAGTTCCCAAAGATAGAAAATAAACAAAGTAACAATTTTGTAAAGCTAACATCACTTCTCTGGTACTTGTTCCGGTATGATTACTAAAAATGTAGATATCCAGATAAATAAGGTACAAAGGTATAGCATATAACTAACCAAAAGAGCAGACGGGCCAGATAGTCCCGAGTTAATGAAATAACAGGCTGAAATTGTAGTGAAGCATTCTCAACAAATTCAGTACAATCCTCAATCCCACCATTTGCAGTTCCAGAAGTTGTGTTCTCGGACATTGTAGAAGCTTTTGAATGCATCTTCGGTGAAAGAGTAGCAAGAAGACCGTGGACAACAGAGTGGATGGTATTCTTAAGTTCAGAGGATGTAGATTCTGATAGCTCAGCTACCTGCTTAGGGCCAAATAGCATGAGTCACTGGCACAAATGAAAGGGGAAGGAAAAAAAGGGGGAATATATGCGAAGTGAAAACCTACTCATCCCCCAAACCACCCCCCCCCAAAAAAAAAAAAAAGTGGAAACTTAGTTGAACAGGTGTGGACAAGTTCATAAAGCCGCACTTAAATGAGAAACACATAGAAGAGAGGACAATAAAAACATTAGCTACAAATGCATCCTAAGGTTTTTCATCACAATAATGAAGGAACAGAAGAAAATTTAAAAAAGAATAACTCGGAAAATCATGTGAACTTCCTTTTTTCCTGAAAAAGTATTTTATCCAGAGAAAAGGACAAAGAAACTAGAGACACAAAGGGCAAGCATAAGATGTGCCAAAAGCAGAGAACAATGTAATTGCTTTTTACCAGATACTAGATGGTACGCTACTCTTTCCTTAGGGTCATTCATAATCAAAATAGACCAACACAAGAATATGACAGCTGAGCAGGATTCTCAGCACTTGGTATCCAAATCTTTCAGAGCAATAAATGAACATAACAAGCAAGGATGACAAACCAGAGCCAGGAAAAATCACATAACACTAAACTATAGCAAGATACCATAACATATAAACATCACACAACATAAAAAAGATAAAACAAGGTCTAAGAGCAATGCCAGTTATGATTTTTTCTGAAGAAGACAAACCTGTTCAGGTTGAAGAGATCTCAAGTAATCCAGTAGATCATTTTTTTCTTCCCCAACAAACTGTTGCATCTGAAGAGCAGCATTCTTCCTCTTCACTTCGCTAAGTTCCTTTGAAAAAATTCCAATAAAACAAAACAAAAAAGACAATTAAAAGCCATATACCGCAATGATGGCCTTCTGGAATACAGGGAACATAATTGTAGATTGATCATAGCAAAGCACACAAACTAGAACAGATCCAAAATTAACAGCTGAGATCACGTATCATGATATTTGAGCATCAAGCATCTACGGTGTCCAATATAAAACATATACGTCCCATCCTAATCATAAGATCTCATTTGTAATTCAATTTAGGACCGGAGGTAGTATTGCATTGACCAAATGATCCCCCACCCCAAGAAGTCTCCCACTAAACTCTTTATTCCTACATCCTTGAATTTAGGTGGCATACCTTTTTGATGGAAGACAAACGAGATTGCAAATCATAAATATACTGTTGAACTTCAGTGGACATTTCACCAAAGTTTTGAAATCCAACATTCCCAACTGTCTCTTCATCCAACTTATCAACTTCAGGAGACAAATCATTTCTTCTGCATAAGCCAATTACATCTAACCTGTCAAATATCAACCCATGTGCATTGAGCTCAGTACTTTCTGCCTTCGGGTTTTCTAAATCTCTTTCATGCATATCAAGGTTCTTCTCAAGACAAAATCTATATTCGGCATTCCGCAATGTATACCTGCATTTAAAGAGAAATTTTTCCACAATGCTTCAAAATTAAAACTACACGAGGATTCATAGATCAACATAAGCATTTGCAAATGTATGTTCATACAGGGGAAAAAAAAGCATAGAATAAAAAAAGAAAGGTTGGGCCAAGCCATACTACTCCCAAATGTAAGGATTATCCCCTAATACAGGAAAACCAGCCATTGAGCAGAGAAACCATTTACAAGATTCAACAGGGTATAATTTAGGTTTAAAAAAAAAAACACATTTGGTCTCCAATTCTCCATACTTTTTGGGGTCACAGAATTTTTTTTTTGGGGGGGGGGGGGGTTGTTTCAGCAATTGGAACTAGATATTGAACTTACCCCGTGATTATTGAAGAAATTAATAATCTGGAAAGGGGTTCCCACAAGGCTTCAATGACAACTTGAAATTGATCAGATGGAAGCAAACCCAACATGCTAGATATAGTCCTTTTCATGGCATCCACTGTAGTTGGTGGTACATCTTTCTGGATATGGCTTACATCCAGAGGTTCTATCTCATGTATCAGCTCTAAGAGAACAGATTTCTGAATAAGAAGAAAACCATTATGCATCTCATATGTGAAACACAACCAGCACAACATCTAACCAGCAATTCTCAATCCTATAGAAGGAATGTTTCAAAAAAAGCCTACTCTGCAGTTTCTTCCAAATAAGCAATAAAAGATTTGTCTCCTAGACCATCATTTTGAAAGCGGGCACATGTTCATATAAAACATAATACCTTCTATTGTTAAAAATGAGATAAATCCAAGCCATCGAGTGAAAAGAAAATAACAAAGAATATGGTAATTAACTGAAAATTTATGAAACGAGGTCGCTTAGTCTATTATTCGCAACAGGTTCAGAGTTACACAATAGCATGAACCCATCACTAATCATATTTTCTTCAAAACATGTTCTTCTAGTATATGAAAAAGTTCATGCCATCATACTGTAAGTGATAAAGTTATCATCTATACCTTGTCACCAGTTCTACCGTAGTTAGTATACAATTCCATTCAAATCTTGCTAAATGGATTACTTAACTAACAACACCGTAGTTAGTATACAATTCCATTCAAATCTTGCTAAATGGATTGCTTAACTAACAACACCTAACACAGATAAGCAAAACCTAAAAATGCTATTGTAACTAAGCGTAATACGATGCTGTTCTACTAAGTTAAAAGCAAATTTGATTAAGTAACGCATTTGGATTGCTCTGAATTGAATGAAAGACCATGCCAGCTCCAAGTGACTTCACACCATAACCAGAGTCAGCATACAAAGTAAAAAGTCTATTACTCAATATCTAAAATTTACAGTTAATTTCATACTCAGAAGAAGATAAAAGGACCCAATCAAAGGCACCAAGAAGAAATTAAAATTAGGTATGGCAACGTGGAGCTCCAGGAAAGAAAAAAAGACAAAAAAAGGGTTCAAGAAGTCCATTTGAATTACAGATCATACGAACAATTCAGAAGAAAGAACTAACCTTTGAAGATTTGGGTCTCAGCCTTTCGGAGCTGGAATCACCGAAAGATTGGGCCGACGAAGCAACAACAACAAACGGGGTCCGAAATTTTCTAGGGTTCAAGTTAGAGCTCAAAGGAGAAATGCAGAAGAGCAGAGAGGAGCTAGATCGGGCACGTGACGGGATATGAGGAAGACGAGGAAGAGAAGCCGAGAGGAAGGAGGTAAGGGTTGCCATGAAAAACAACCACCACCACCAACCCTGGTCTCGCTTCCCCCAACTTACAGCCACAGAGGTAATCACGCTTCACCCAGAGGAAAGGCAAAGCCGGGAAAAGATCAACGGGCATAAACGACAAACAACCAAACGAATGGATGATGTCGTTTGAGGAACGTATTACTTAATAAATTAAAGCAGGAATTTAACCATTAATATCTATGTCCATTTTTTGTTTTGTCCATGAATATCTACGTCCATATAAAATTTAAAACGTATCTTAATTTTGGCACTATTTATCAAATATGTATCATCATTAATATTCGAGTAAAATCCAATGGCCTGTATATGTTTAATATCATTAACATTAATATAAAATCAATTAAATATAAAAAAAGCCCTATTTCCTTCTGAATTACGAACGAAGCAGCTCAATTTACGTAAATTTATGGGTATCTTTTAGGAAAAATCATAAAAAAAAAATCTTAAAAATTAAAAAATTACATTATTCATCAATTATTATCAAAAGCCATACTAATATTGTGATAAGTCCCTATTTACAAATTTTTATATTTTTAAAGTCTTTTTTTTATTTTTCCTATCTTTTTTTTATTAATTAATATAGAATATGAAAATTTTAATAAATTACCTACTTATACATTATAAGATTTTTAAGTTCAGTATGATTTTAGCTTAAAGTGATTTTATATCCATAATCTTCTCAATATATATAAACAAATTAGCATCGATTGTTGCTAACTAATAGCCGTAAGTGGTGAAAAAAAAGTATTTAACTGAAAAAAAATTTACTTAATAATTACTATTAATTATTTAATAATGAATGTAGATGCTTTTAATCAAATAAAAATTATCAACAAAATTAAATAAATTTTTTTTATGAATTTTACTGGTTAGAAGAACTAATACGTGTTTTTATACATAAAAAAAGTATTTGTAGGACTTCACACAAATAGAAACTATCCACCAATTTTTTCTAAATATTTTACCCATGGTAGTTTTCTTTTATTAGAGTACTCATAGAATTTTTAAATTATTAATCAAAGAAGTTGAATAAAATGAAAAGTTTTTCGATTCAATTTTCAAATATTTACAAGAGTTTTGACAAGAAGAATCGAAAATGCAATAAAACTAACAAGT
Source organism: Neltuma alba (assembly GCF_004799145.2). Lineage (NCBI taxonomy): Eukaryota > Viridiplantae > Streptophyta > Magnoliopsida > Fabales > Fabaceae > Neltuma > Neltuma alba. Next base: position 14,497 of record NW_021634706.1, read on the forward strand.
TATTTGTATATTTTCACATTTCATGACCTTAAAATTGATAAGGTTGATGTGAATAAGAAGCTCTGTCAAATAAACTATTTTATGTTGATGTATTTGTTGATGACGAGGTTGCATTATGGGTAAGACAAATATATAAATCTAATAACATGTATGATTGGATTTGATATCAGAGCTCTGACACCAAGTTACAATGTAAAATAATACTATTTTTTGTTCTTAATATAAAATTGTTGAATAATTTGTGAAAATTAAAAAAGCTGTTATATTATTTAATTATAACATATGTTACATGATTTCTCTAAAATATTTATATGTATCGTTAGTTTATATCAATTTACAAAAGAGGCAAATTGATTTGAAGAAAAATGATAAATATAAATATGGGTTAATTAATCTGGATGTCTTTATAGTTTCAACAAATTTTGAATCAGGTTATTATAATTTTTTTTAATTAAATCCTTATACTTTCACATATTTTTAATTAAGCCCTTGTATTTATTTTTCTTTTTATCAAATCCTTATAATTTCACTAAATTTCTAATTAGGTCCATGTAGTTTTAATTTTTATTAATTAATTAAATATAAACTTAATTAAATAGATTAATACTGAAATATAAAATATTGATAATGAAATTAAATTAAAAATTATATAATAAAAAATAAGTAATATAATTAATTAATTCAGGAAACTTTTTTAGAATAATTAATATTTTTTTACTGGCAAAAAATAAAATTATTATAATACTTTATTATTTTTAAAATATTATTGTTTATAAACTAATATTAAATAATATATACTATTTTATGTTAATAGAATAGTATTATTAGAATTTATAAAATAAAGAATAAAAAATTCAGGGATTTAATTAAAAATAAGGTGAATTTATAAGGACTTGATAAAAAGAAAAATAAATACAAAGGCCTAATTAAAAACAGATAAAAGTATAAGGACTTAATACAAATAAAAAAAACTCTAGAGATCTAATTCAAAATTAGTTAAAACTATAAAGATTTACCAATTAATTATTCCTAATTTTAAACGAAACGCCTAGAGACGGGAAAAAGGGCTAAGCCTGTTTAGGCCCTGAAATTATAAGGGTCAGGTTTGATATTTTTCCTTTCAAATGAGAAATAATGTAACACCTCACATAATTATATCAATATACGCAATAAAATATTTAATTTAAAAGTCCATACATATTTTTAATACTGCAATTAAGTTAAAATTTCAAAACATTTCTAACATAACTTAACAACATAAACTATTAAAGTCTTATAGTCATGGCAAATAAAAATATAACATAGCATATGCTTGAGGAGCACAAAAGCCTTCACGGCTCACTCTAATGGTGCCTTCCCTTGATTCCTACTAGATCCTTCGCCTGAAAATTGTTAATATAGGGGGTGAGATCTAACGTCTCAGTAACTACTGAAATTCTAACCTATACAAACAAATCACATATGATAAACCAAAAATCCGTTTATATGTGTGTGTATAAATATATTAAAAATCACGGATTTGAGACATCCAATTCAATTTCATTTTTTTTCCCAACAATATACCAATATCATTTTTCTAATATATCCAAAAATAATGCAATATGCTGCCTCCCTTATATCACCGTCCACCCTTATACCGCTGACTGGAGCCATAGGCTAACACATAGTCCGATAGGAACTAATCCATTTTACTGAATTATTCCAAGCTCACCGATACTAGAGATATATCCGGCCAAAGATATAGAGCTCAAGCTCGGACTATGGCTCCCCTCCTTTGTGAATAGGGAGGTGTCACATGTCCCACAGCTCCAATGAATTCCCGGCCAAAGGAAAACATGGAAGAAAGGGCCCTGACAAGTGCCATCCACTGTGCACCGAGTGATGGCATACCACGTGGTAATTTTATATCCATGCAATCTCCTTCTATCCTTAGCCCAAAAATGCATGTCAGATGCCAATAATATTACATCATAAATACGTCCGCAAATATATTAAAAATCAGATAGCAATAAAACTTATATACCACTTAATAACAACTCATGACAATTCCATAGCCATCAATATATTTAAATATTAATCATAATTAATAGCAATAAATCTTAACAAAATCAAATAACATTCCAAAACATTCATTTGAAAAATCACAATATTATATTTCAATATATGAAAATACAGTAAATTCATAATACAATCATACACAATTCACATGTACAAGAAAGAATTTTCAGAGTTACCTGGTACTCTTTAGCTTACAAATATTCACACAAAGATTACTCCAAAATCCTCAAGTCTACAAAATTGCACATAAATATTTATTAACATAAACTCAAAGCCACTCCAAAGCTACTCTAAAATTCTAAGACTACCCTCTAAACTAAAATTACATAAATATATTAACTCTCCCAAATCTAAGCATTTATAATAGATATTATTTTGAAAAATATAGTTTACATACAAGGCTATTTAAATTTAACAAAAGTGTATATATATTTTTATTACTCAAAATCTTTTATATTAAAATTCTCAAATATTTATTATAATCTCATTTAAAATTTTTCCTCAAACCAAACAACTTCTTTTAAAATTATAAACAAACTGTAACTTTATCTAATTTCACAAAATTCTTAATTTACAATTTTTTAAGCCTTCAAAAATTATTTCAAAAATATATCTTTAACTTATTCAATATTTAAACCGATTAAAACCTCAATAATATATTAAATAACTCAAATAAATTATTTAACTCAAATTTAATCGGTAAAAACATATTACAAGTCTAAATAACAAATTTTTCAACTAAAATCTTAGTTTAAAATTCTCAAAATAATCATTCAACAAAAATAAACCGATTAAAATTTCTTAATAATGGATCTTTAAATTTCTACGGTCATATCTTGTCAAAACTCCATATTTACTCTATACTCAAACGGTAAAATTTTCTCTAAACATGATAATGATACTAATAATATAAAGCTATAAATATATAGGAAATATTCATAAAGAAAATATGATAACAAGAAGTAGTTTTGTGTACCTAAATGATCTCCAAAACCGTCAGGTACTCTGCAACTCGGCTCTCTCTCTCTCTCTATGCTTCTCTCTCTCTTCTCTTTTCTTTTGCTCTCTTCCTCTTCCGCACTCTCTTGCTCTTACTTGAAGGAAATAACTGGGGGATGATGATATATATAATACCTCCACGTTTCAAATTTTTCCACGGCCTCTTACCCATTTTTCTACATCCATCTGCCACTTCCCCATTTTTTCTTCGGCCATCAATACCTCCCCCCCCTATTCTTTGTTCCATTAAATGATGCCCAGGCTTTCCACCGAATTCGGTGGAAAGCTGGGTATCTTCTTTTTTTTTTTTTTAATAATACAATAATTTATATTATTTTAATTAATTGATATCTTTTTTTTTTTAAACAGTATGTTACAAATAAACCCTGAAGGGTTGGCCCTGAAGGGCTGAGAACTTAAAAGGCCGGCCCTTTTAAGCCATTTTATGTTTTTTTGTTTTTTAAATTTTTTATATAATTCTAATGTTATTAATTTTTACATTGTTAATAATATTTCAAATATTTAGTTATCATTATCATTTTAAAATTAAATTTAGTGTTAGACAATAATTTAGCTAGTTAAATTTTTAAAAAATGGGTTAATTTGAACTTTAATAATGATTTGATTTATATTATATACGTTGATATTTTTAAACTATATATATTTGATAATAGAGTATTTTTATACTTATATAACTTGTGATTCTATAATTTGAATTAGAAATTCATGAGTTTTAACAACAATGTTTCTCACATTAAAGTAAAATAATAGCTAGATTGTAAAATTTAAAAGTAAAATTGCTATAAAGAAGAAAAATTTGATATTTTTGTTATAAAAGAAAAGCATACTTATGAAGAAGAGTAATTAATTATAGTGACGATGAAGTTTCAAAAGATTAATGATAGTGTTTATTTATTGTACAATTATGCTATAGATAACACTTTTAGATGTTGTTATCTTGTTAATGAATGTTTTAGATATTCTTGGATGTTAATGGATATGTATATATGATGATATTTTATATTTATTTATATCTTTTTTTAATAATTTCATTGGTTTATTTTTATTTTTTTATAAAAAATAGTATTTTTTCCTTAAACAGGTTAAAAGCCCGCGGGCCGGCCCTGAACCCTATAACTTAAAGGCCGGACCTAATAAATTGGGGTATTTTTAAAATTTCAACCCTGAAGGGCCAGTCCTTTTAAGCCGGCAGTAATTCCCACCTCTACAAACGCCTCATAATGTGTCCATTTTCTTTTTCGGAACTGCGCCTCGTAATGCGTCCTTAGTTTGACTAACTTAACTCCATCAAGGCCTCTCCTACAATCACTTGGGCTGGCCCAATTAAAAAGTCCACTTCTTTATTCCATCAGACACTTGCCAAAATGGTTAGCCCAAGAAAATTGTTGGGCCCAAATACAACTCCTACCAGAATGAAGCATAATTAATTATTTTCCCAAAATTCTATGAAAAATTATTTTCACCCAAAAAAAACACTTAGCAAAAACATAACGAAAATTTAAAAAAAAAAAAGACAAGTGACCTAAATAAATTTTCTTAGATGAGCATGGACTTTATTATAAGTGAATCATCAATATCATCATGCACATCAATATACAAAAATGTATTGTTCACAAACCCCAAATATAACAACTCATTCTCAATTAAACTCCAAATAAAAAATACATGAAAAAAGAACATATACCTAGTTAAAATTAAAAATCAAATTTAACTCCAAACACCAACATATAATAACCTTAAAAATCGAGTTTCATGTCTCATAATTTTTTTCAAAGAAAAAAAGGTCCAAAACGAACTGAGAGGCATAAGTAGCAGAGGTGATGGTCAGGTTGGTTTTGGTACAGACCCTACAAAATGAAGCGTGTGCATGCAATGTGTCTGGAGAAGATATGTATAGTTAGCTATATATATATATATATATATATATATTGTTTGTAACGTTCATATATACATATAAACCTGCACAAGGCCAGCCACATAAAAGTTCATTGAACTTGAAAACTTCACCGACAAGACAATGGCCAACTTTGATCCTATTAAAAGCAGACAAATAGAATGAGTGGTTTTTGCCTTGTCTCTGTTCTACGTAAGAACAAGGAGGCAATGAGGATAATATTAATTATGTGCCTTCCTCCTCTTTCTCTTTGTGTGCATCCTGGCCAACAATATCATCAGTTCAGTCGCCTAATCTTCTTCTGCTCCTGCATATTGCTCCATCAGGATTAAATTCGTGGTTCATATTGCTACATATAAATATATATATATATATATATATATATAACATTGCTAAGGTAAAGTCTGATGAACGATTCGTTGCAGAAAAGTTTGGATAAGAAAGCTGCAGATTCTGCACATGGCATGTTTTCTTGTTTTCCAGACTTATCTCAAATATATGCTTTTCTCTTTTACAGGATGGCTATTTTATATATAGCTATTTTATTTCTACTTCTGTGTTAAAAGTGAAATTATATGAATATGACAGCGACAAAGAGTATTGGGAATTAGGATTGAGTTTTGTCATGTCAAGGAATCTTTTCCTTTGTTTTAATTGACAAGAATATTTATTAGGTAATTAACCACTAATAAAAAAGGATAAACCCTGGCTAGCTACACAGTCGTATCAGGTAGTTCACAGTAACATCAATGGATCGATCAACCCAATGACAAAAAAAGCACGTAATTTGGTGAGATATATATAAAACCTCAGAAGACAGAGACAAAAATAGTATAATGATGAACATGGGAACCCACAAACATTAATAAGCTGATTATCTGGTCGGCTAAATCTCAGGATAAACCCTAAGAAGCCCACGAGAAGATCAGGTTAGGGAAGCAAGAACATGCTAGGGTTGGACCAGAAAGTGCACTTTTAGGACCAAAGAGAAGAAAGACAGCGTTCACTTTTGGTCCATTATATTTAGTTGGGAAGGCATTGGACCGCAGGTCCCTCTTCACATTAAAACGGCTTTAAAAGCTTAGCCTAGGTCATCCATGGCTGGCAATATCACTACACACACACACACACACACACATGGCTGGAAGGAACAGCTGCAATCAAGTTCTACAGTAATTTTAGGGCATGAGAAAATATATCTGATGAAGAAAGGATTTATAAATTGATGATACTCCTACTCGGCTACTATATTAGATTAATCCCGCCGATCTTTTAAAGAGAAGACTGTCATATTTTATGATGATTCATATTTAATCCCTGAGACACCGAATCTGTGCTAATTAAGCATTCACACTAACTAACACATCGTGTTGCATTTGTAATAAATATTCGACATAATGTTTAAAAATTAATTATCTGTTCTTTAATTATCATATCAAACAATTTTATTAAAAAAGAAGAAGAAGAAGAAGATTCACCGCCATGCAAAAGCACTCGACCATTATGGAGATTCCTGTACTTTTTTCAGACTGTTTCAGATGTAATGATAAGAACAATGATGCTGTGTCGAGACCAGTAATTATCAATATATATAAACTATAAATTATATCTTCGTATAATTCTTTTTTTTTCCTTTTGAAAACTGGGAATCAGAAAAATGAGCATGAGGAAGATGTGGATGAATATGATCCAATAAGAACAATATGTGGAATCCATGAACTTTGTACCCACAATTGATCATAACCTAACCTAACTAGCAAGGTCTGGGGACGACATAATCCTTAATTAATTATATATATTGTCTGTTTGTTTCTCCAGAACAATCCTCAGTATTAATTCTCAAAACATCATTTGAAAGAGAGTCTTTCTTCACATATCTCCATCCTTCCTTCTTGTCTGATACAACCCAAACTTGTCTGGTGGCCTCTTCTTTCATTAATTGCAACTTGGCCTTGATTATAGACTACTTCATCTACATCCAACATTAATTTCTGAAATATAAGATCTAGTTAATTAATTTACAAAATTGAGAAAATTGTCTATGTTGATTATTTACTGTTACTATGTATATGAAAAACGGGGGTGTCATTTTCCTCATAAAATCAAAAGAGGGATTTAAATGTGGATGGCAAAAAAGTGAGGAAAAATTATGAAAAATAATCAGAGTAATGTGAAAGAAAATATTAAACAAGGATGACAAAGAATATCATCAAGCCTAAAAGGCTAAAACAAATCCCTTAATTAGGTTTTATGTTTAAGATCAAATTGAGGGATAATTTTTCTAAAATTTTATGGTAGGCAAACCTTAACATCTGACAATAACATTCGATCATGAGAAGCTAATTACAGCTTTTAAAACCTTTTAACGTGGTTTTTGTCTGATGCTGCTCCTTTAATATATTTTTCTTATCTAAGTCATGATCTTTGTGTGGCACAAGAGAAAATCAATTCTTTCTAGCAAAAGAAGAATGCCTTTCCTAGAGGTACTTAATTTATTGGAGGAGATTAAGATTATTGATTATTAAACATGCAAACACGCAACACTTGATAAAAAAATCTTTGGCTTTTCATAATATTTTATTAAGAGGCCTACAGCTAGGGTTTAATTAATTAAATCGCTAAAAACAAATAAATAAGTGTTTGAACTGTCATTATTATTCAGCTACGGGTAAAAAGCAGAATATCTAGTGCGAAACATGTTTTTGCAAAAGGGGTCCACTTTCCAATTCACTCTTTCTACCTGGGTCAGTGTTATTTGAGAAGCCCTGAAATAGTATTAACGATGAAGTTAATATAAGGAAACAAAGTAGTACCTTCCTCATCATATATGCATATTTATTAATTAATTATGGATTTTTAGTTTCAACTATGTAAATGATGGTGTCTTGAATAATTAATGCTTTATTTTCTTACTATTTTAATTACTAACATTAACCTAGCACATGTAGGTATTCATTTTGTCGTCGAATTTTGTTGATTGGATTCAAAGTTTAAACCTAAATGGGGGGCATGAAAATGAATTTAACATTAAAAATTGTAATTATAATTAGCACGAATTCAAAGGCTGATTGTTTTATTGACAAGGAGCTGGCAAAAGTCACTAAAAGTAAAAGAGGATCTATTTGGAAACGCACTTCAGTTAAGAAAAGAAAAATCTAACGACCACGTGCCTTGAATTGTTAATTTTTAGACAAACTTGAAATATTAAATTATATAAATTAAAGGAAATAAAATAGATAGAAAATATGACATTTAAACTTAACATAAATTCCATAATTATAGTATGATCTTTATTTTTATCAAAAATCCTTTTTTTCGAAAAGTTGGATGCCTTTTAAGCTCTTTTTTCAATTGTATATATTGTTTTATATATTTAATACCAATCTAAAAGAGTTAGTTGAAATAATTCAATTAAAAAATAATGAGAAAGTGCTGTTCAACTATTTGGAAGAGTAAGGGGTCCACGTTGTAACATCACTTTTTAAAGTGCATCAACATTGTGAGAAAGGGAGAGCATATAAGCCTTATCATGATATTAAAAATGATGTATGTGAGAGGAGAAAGGTACGAAGATAAAGCATCGAAAACTCCGCTTTATTTTTTTAAGCGAAAACTCCACTTCTTAATATAGGAGACAGATAATTAATTTTTAGAAATTAAGAAAAGTAATAAAATAAATCATAAATTTAATGTACAAGATAAATTAAATTCTTATATTTATGTTCAAACATTAAAGTAAACCTTCTAATTAGCTTTTATATTTAAAATCAAAAGAACGGTGTTTACATATTTATATTATATTAATTAATCAACCCAATTATGTGTGCTTAATGCTTTTTTCTTTTTGTTACTAGATTGCCACATGCAACAGGGTTGTTAGACATTCATATTGTCCTCAAATTGGGTTGATTAAGTTCCAAGCTTTCGACTTAATGGGGGGCATGAAAATGAATTTCAATATAAAATATTGTAATTAATTAAGAATATGTAATCTAACAATTTCATCGTTTCTTTTTGTACATATCATCTAGGTTTTTATTAGAGGCAATTTTATTTTAGATATTATCAGGCGCTAAATGTAGGCATATCTTTTAGTGAGGATTTGAACATTAGTTCATCATATTTATTAAAAGTTGCTATTAATATGTTATACTTCTTTTCAAACTTTCTAATTTGCTCTTGATTTATTTTAGTAATTAATATTATTTGGACTTCTAAAGTTAATGAAGGCAATAATATGATTAAGAAATAATAATTAATTATGTTGTGAAATTTTGAAATGACAGGTATATATAAAAGCAAAAAAAATTCTTTAAAAAATGATAGTTAAGAAGAATCGGATGGGTTGATATCTAAGCATGCAACCTCATTTTAAACAAAAATAATTTGTGATTGATTTATAAAGACAAGTGATTATATATCCATCAACTTGGTTGGCATAAAGCATTTACTTTAATTTTAAGATTCATGTGTCTAAGAGGGCATTTAGTTGGTATATAATGAAAAAGGTTTTTTTAGTGTAAAAAGAAAAAAAAATATGTCTCTATTATCCTGTAATATTTAATAGTAATGATATCTTATCATTTCGGTATTAAAAATGTAAAAAAAAATATTTTGAATAATTAATGAAATTGTGTGGTTAGTATATAGAAGGGGGGGAAGGAGAGATGGCTAATTAAGGAACCGAGAAAGTTTCCTATTTTATACTACCTTTGGTTTTTAATATAAGAGCTCGTTTGATTTTTATTTTGGTTCTAAATATAAGACTCTAATATACTTTGTCTATTATATTTATCCATTTTTTTTTTAAGTAACCCTTATAATAATAGTAGTTTTAACTAATAAACTTGATTAGTAAAGATATTTTAAGAAGGACAACACTTATTTATTATAAATAACTAATTTAATTTATTTTCTTAATCTACTCAAATTAGCCAACTATCTCTTTTATTTAAAACTAGAGGTAGTATATATTAGACCACACTACTTTGTTTCAATTATGTAAATTGTAGTGTTTCTTATTTTATAAATATATTACTTCGTCATAGGTGATGACATATAGAGTACCATTTTTGCTTTTTGGGTAATACGACATATGGAGTACTTTGTTTCAACTACGTAAATTATAGTGTCCATCTTAAGTGCTTTGATTTCTTCCACTCGTAGCAATATTCCCATAACATAAAGTTGACGCGCGCATTTATTATTTATCATCTTACCGGCTTTTTTTTTTTGGGACCATGATTACCGGCTTAATTATTGAATTCAAAATTTTCAACCCAAATTGGGGGGCATCAAAATTAATTTAAGTAGGTTCTGGTAAAAAAAAAAAAAATTTAAGTAGGGCGGTTAGAGTCAAGTCTGAGCTAATTGAGCCAATGAAATAACAAGAGATAAGATTAGCCCAATTTTATATTTTATTTATTTACTGAGATGATAAATAAAAGCAATATAAACATAAAAATAAAAAATAAATGACAAGTTTCTTATCGTCAAATAACTCATTACCTGAAAGCCACATTATATTGGGTTAGACTAATTTGGATTAAGTGGAATAAAATCATAAGAGTGGCTAGGTTTCTGTTGCTAATTCAACTAACACCATTTCATTAATTGAGCTACGCGTTTATTAATAATAATAACTGACCATTATAAGAGAATATAGGAAATATATTTAACTATTTTGATACTCCTCCGGTCCTTATTATAAGACCCAATTTGACTTTTTATTTGGTCCTAATTATAAGACCCAATCCATTTTCTCTTTTATATTTATGCATTTTTTTCCAAGATAATCCTTCTAATAATGATAGTTTTAGCCAATATACTTAATTAGCAAGGATATTTTAGGAATAACAACACTTATTTATTATAAATAACTAACTTAACTTATTTCCTTAATCTCCTCAAATAAGTCAATTGGGTCTTATAATTAGGACCGGAGGAGTATTTTTAGTATATATTAGCTTTTAATTTAAAAAAATTGAAAAGGTCAAACATGATAGTTGATACTTGATACTCCCTTCAATCCTTATTATAAGATCATCTCTCATTATCTTTTATAAAGACAATTTATTTAATTTTTTTCCCCCTAAGTATCATCTGCTTTGATATTTTCCGAACTAACTAAACAACTACCTCTAACATTTAACTAGCTAGACAACATCATTTTTAATTATTGAATTATTAATTAATTATAACTGAGTTTCCCAAATCCATGTGAAGCTGTTAATAAGTAGAAGGTATAGCACATGAGAAGGGATATTTTAGAATGCCAGCTCAGTCTTCTTCTTTTTTTAATAATGCGAATAGATAATTATTTCATTTCAAATAACAAAACCGGAATGGGTTTCCGTTTCTATTCCCATATCAATCAAACAATACATCGATCAGGGTAATAAAGCTTGCGATGAGGAATGGAAGTTGGATATATATAGCAATTTATTGGAATATAAGCAACTCTATATCTCTTGAAAAGGAGCGACTTCTGAATTACTCCAACCTATTGAATATCATTAGCAAGGTTGGCAAAGTGCGTGTGTGTGTGTGAAACTTTCTGCTGAATAGCAGCTTCAGAAACAAAAATTGGTAAATCATAGTTACCACTTACCACTCCAATCCTATATGTAAATTATTTTCAGCGTATTTCATGAAAATCATAAAAAAAAAATCAAAACCATTAACTCTATCTGAAAATTTAGTAAGTTCCCAACTTCGCCCCTACTTAATTAAGCATGCAAACTTTAAGAATTAAATAACATGCACCAATATTTAATGAGGGGTAAAAGAAAAAACTAATTAATGATAAAATTAGCAGCATACTCCTCTGGTTCTATTTATAATGCAGAGAGAAAAGATTTTTTTTTGTCCTATTTATAGTGCACTGAGAGAAATTTTTTATATGGATATACAGTTTTACCCTCCATTTATTATTCTATTGATTTTATTTACAAGTACATGAGATATAATGTATATTAAATATGGCTAAAATTGAAAAGTTGTTAAATTTTAGATGAGAGTTAATGAAGTTTAAAGTTTTTTTTTTATATGAAACATGTTAGAAACGATTTATAAATAGAATGAGGAAAGTACTTTATTGTTAGTAACACTTTATTCCAATTATAAGCCACCCATAGAAAAAAATTTTGTTCCTAAATATAAATTACTTGCATGGCAATTAATGTGTTTTTTGCTCAATTTACTCATGTTAACTTAATTAATAAATACAAAGAGAAACGATGAGGTAAATATGTGAGCATACTTTATAAAAGGAATCAGAGTAGTATTGATGGTTTGTTGTAAGCGTTATAGTAATTAATAATAATAATGCATTGGATTCACTGAACTTGTTTGCCACGGGAAACTACTATTGAGTTCCATTACATTCCTTCATAATCATTACAGGAAGGGAACATTTCATACACTGAACAATTCCACTCTCTACTACACATAATTAGAAAAAGTCACAAGTTAATTGAACCCAACTTACATAACCCCATCATCTTGTACCTTTCCACAGGCCCTATTTTAAAATGGGGGAAAAAAATCTACCCTTGACTTTTATGATAAAAAAAAAATTAAAATCGAATAAAACTGGGTCAGTGTTGTTCCTCATGCACTTCCCAAAAATCACCTTCTCCTTTCTGGAGTCCAACGTGGCAGGGAGGGGCTAAAATGCGCCGACACCACCCTCGAATCCAAGAGCTCCATGATTGGAGTGAAGTTCACACACCGTGGCACCTTATACTGGTTGATAGACGCTCCTCTTGAGATCGCGTAATCCATCAGTTCCTCAAACGTGCCGTTTCGTACTACCCGAATTTCCAATGGCCCGATTGAATTATCCGCCACCCGACCCTGTCTGTAAACCGAGTTCAGTGATTCTTCCATTTCCAAACAGCACCGCTTCAGAACCTCCTCGCTCGGCGGCTTCGACGGGTCCTTCACCAGGAGCTCCCAGTATATCACGTAGTGACCGGGTATCGTCTTCGTGTCGGCGTAGCTTGTGTATTCAACCACGCTGGTGTTGAAATCCGCCAGCAGCCTGGATGCGTTCTCGACGGCGTTCTGTAACTCCGCCTCGTCGGTCTTGTCGGAGTCAATGCTGAGCAGCACGTTTTTCCTCCTTACGAAGTGGAATTGCGGGGCGGAGTTGTGGAACCCGGTGACCCGGAGAATGTCCCCCACCCGGTACCGGTATAGTCCAGCATAGGTTGTGATTACGAGTTCGTATTCTTTGCCAACTTCGACGTCCACAAGGTCAAGGAGTTTCGCAGGAGATTCTCCGGTTCCGTGCTCCATGAATTCGAAGTAGGCCATGTTTGGCATTATGGTGTAAGAGACCTCAGATGGCTTGCACATCGGGTTGAGATTGAGTCCGAAATAACACTCCGAGGAAGCGTACATGGTGCAAGCAAGTGGTAAGCCGCCGCCGTAGTAATTGAGAGTGGGGATATACTGAGCCATCGCGCCAGTTACGATCACGTCTAGGTATTTCGTGTTTGGCCAAATCCTTGTGATGATCCCCTCCCAATTTTCCTTGCAACATTCCTGGGAAACAAAGGAGGCCAATTCCTGGTCGGGTTTGAGCACCGTGGCGATGTACTCTCTTATGGCCGGATCGGTGATTTTTGGGTTCAAAGTTCCCGTTCGGATGTCGTGGGAGAGTTGAGACCAATGAAGTTGCAGGAACCGAATTGCACGGAGGAGACCGGAGGCGAAGACGGCTCCAAGACGGAGGACTTGGTTGCGCTCTATGAGGCCACAGAGCATCTGGGTGTACATGCTCTGGAACGAATCGGGGCAAAGGATGGCTTCATTGGGGCTGGTGTAGACATTGTAGGGGTCGAAGGGTCGGGTCTTGAAATGGTCACTCTTGTAGTAGCTGGTGAGAACGGGTCGGGCGACGAGCCCACCGGGAGTCCTTGTTTCGGACTTGACGAACAAGAAGTATAATCCCTTGCCTTTGTCCAAACCCGGTACATAACTGTTCCATTGAGAAAAAACGCGTTTGGGTTAGTTAATGCCAATTTTAGTGCGAAAAGATAGAAGCACATGTGCTGTTGAATATATAATTTTCTTTTAGGATATTCAACTTTGAGTTCTTCGAGAAGCAACTCACAGGTTCATAACTGGCATGAGAAGGCTGTATAGAAGCTGCCGACGATCCTGCTCTTCCTTAATTGTAGGCATGAGTTTTCTTTCACCAGCCGAAGTTCCAGAGCTGAAATTTCCCAATAATTATAATAAAAAAAAAATCAGAATCACGGTTTTTCAAATTATGAAATTAGCGAATTCACGATTCGAATGGGACGAACCTTGTTAAGAACTCGGAGATTGGGTGAGCAGATAGGATAGCAGAGCGATCGCCATTTGCAATTCGCTGGATTTCAGGCTGGACGTCCTCGTAGGTGATGACGGGCAGCTTGGACTTGAAGGCGGTGCGATCGGTGGCGCCGCCGAGTCTGAAGCGTTTCAGGTACTCAGTGTTGGCGTTCCGAGTCAATATCTCGGCCAACACCTTCTCCTGGACGGCATCGGCGTTTCGAGTGGTTTCCTCGATGAATTGCAGCGCCTTAGCATCCTTCTCGCAAGCAGGTGGACCCAGCGGGGATGAGAGTGCAGAATCCACAGCCATGTTGTTTTTACAAGTAAGTATTGGAAATGGATGAAGTGAAGATTCAGAGAGAGAAACAGAGAAGAAGGAAAGGATTAGAGAGAGAGAGAGAGACGGTGAAGATGAAAGACAGGGGAGGAGAAAAGAGGCCGGGGGTAGCGAGGACGGAGGAGTGGGGGTTAGAATTTATACAGAGGAGAGGAAGGGGGGAGTGCCACGTCAGTGGGGTGGGACCCAGGAGTGGGGGCCAAAACCTTGAGGAATGGGGTGGGGCAAGTCTGGGGAGGTTATAATAAATTTGCATTTATTTGGGGGGTGGAAATGAAAGAAAAGGGGAGAAAGGGGAGTGTAGGGGAAGGAGGGGACAGAGTGGGGGCCACAGCACGAAGAGGAAGGCAGAAAAGAGGGAGGCATGTGGGGTTAGGGGAGAAAGCCATGTCAGCAAGAGCACGTTTATTAATTTAGGTATTAGAGGGTAACAGTAATACGCGTAGCCCAACCACACGGCCCGTTTCTGGTAAAATTGTTGGACTTGGATAGTGATGTCTTGCAGCCGTACCGGCCATTTCCCTCCTCATGTAATACTTCGATCTTATATAGATGTTTCCCGTTCTAAATATAAAATTTTTTTTATAATATAAATTATATTATAAAAGAGATTTTATACTTAGAATCAGAAGAGTACAAAATTTTGTTTGTAATGCAAATTGTATTATAAATTAAACTAGATTTTATATTTAATATTGCAGGTAATATATAAATTTATGTGCACGGAGTGTGAAAATAATTTTTCATAATATAAATTAAAAGCCTTATAAAATATTAGTGTATTTATCCCATATTTTAGTGATATTATATTACCGTCATGTATTTTTATGTTTGATAAAAAAATTTTACAAAATTTTAAAAGCGTGAGTTTGAAAATTTTTGTGTGTGCTTGTCATATTTCATTTTGGGTATTGAATCTATTTCTTTCTTAGTTAATGCCATGGATTAGTTAGAATATGTATATACTACCTCCAGTTCTAATTATAAGATCTCATTTATAGTTTACAAACGAGATCTTATAATTAGGAAAGAAGGTAATATATAATTACAAAGTGATGTACTTTTATTTAAGGAGGAAAATGTTAGTGCATTCTTCATCACCACAAAAATCAAGCTTTGCTCCTGGAGAGTGTTAGTGCGTTACTCCTCCGTTTTCTAGTGTTGATATACCAATATTCGATAATGTGTAACTGCCCACACTCATTAAACTAATTTCAAAATCTTCCTTTTAAATATGTAATGTAAAATAAAAAATAAATAGAAATAAATCATATATTTTGTTTCATTATGACTTTTTTAGGATTTTTATTTGAAATTTAGAAAATAGATGGGATCTTATAATAACTGTGAAGAGAAAAATTAGGGAATTATCCATATGAAATGTGTTTATTTGGCTTGTTAAAAAATAAAAGGTAAAATAAATTACATGGAAATTATATGCATAAGGAAGCTATGATGCTATGATCGCCCGATAATAGTTGCCAGAAATATTGGGGGAGATATCAGGTTTATCGGGAAGTTATAAGGAGACTAAATACTTCTCCGGTTATAAATATAAACCTACTTTGTAATATAAATTACATTACAAATTACAAATTGAGTTTTATATTTAGTTCCCGAGTAATATTTATTTTAACTAAGAGTGTTGAGTGTTGCTACGTGTCAGATTGGAAGGGTTACCGCATGGCTATACTCAACTTTAACCTAATAATGTTGCACATTAAATAAATGTATTAAAAATGAGTATTCATGTGGTCGTTATTTTGTTTATGTGTGTATATATACACACCTTTCTGGTCTTTAATATAAAATTTACTTTGTAGTGCAATTTATTTAAATACTATATATATATATATATATATATTAAGGACCAGAGGAGTTTGTGTGTGTGTGTGTATATATATATATATATAATTTATGAGTACGTTCATAAATACTGTATGGGAGGAGTGTATATATAATTTGTGAGTATTTTCACACTGTAAGGGATATTTCAACTTTGCTCTTTTCAAATAATTAAGCTTTCATAAATTTAATTCATCTCTAGACATTTTGATCGATGGCTAAAGAGGTGTAATTGCACATCTTAAACAATTAGATTTGATAAAATTTGAATTTTGACCAAACAACAACTTTATACTAAACTTCCTTAATATATTTTCTGTTATAAACTGAATAATTAGAAAATTTGAACTCGGCAGTTTCCTTGCTGGCTAGCCCTTCATGATCTCATATTTCTTACCTAAGCATGTGATTCAAGAATTGATTTTTGGGCATATGCATATGTTCATGGAAAAAGTTGTGGCGTGACATGGATGCCTATCTTAATTTAATTAAAAAAATATTAAATTATAAACTTTATCTTATATTAGTTTTATTGTAACAGCCGTTATAAAAAATTCCTATCATTTTCCCGTTTCTCTTGTCCTCTTTCTTGTTATCTTCTTTAGTTTTGTTGCGACTTGTGTGTTATAACAAAAGGTACATATACACCTTCTCCCCACGCTGCGGATCACGATAAAAGTGGATTTTGTTTGTATTCCAACAGATATGTATACGTGTGGGAATATATATTTTCATGTTTTCTTAATTTTGTACTGTTTAATAAATTAACAATTAATTTGTAATAAATAATTAATACTACTTTTTAAAAGAATAGGTGTCTCACAAATGCAGTCTGCATATAAGTGTTAAAGGGGGGAAAAAAAAAAAAGGTCACTGTTGGTTAAGATTTAGCAGTTATGTGATGGATTAATAATATTGCGTGAGAAAACTAAGAAAAATCAAAAGTAAGGTTCTTTAATTTGTTCATAACAATTATTATATATGAGTATTGATTATTATAGTCGGTTTGTTCCACGTTGGAAAAGAAAAATCTTAGCTTTGTGACTTTCAAAAGACACATAGACCTGGTTGATGAGTGCTTTATCGATATACATTTGTGTATTTTATTTTATGACTTGATTTTATTATCGTATATAACATTAAGGAATGAATTGTAGAATAATTCGTTTGTTCATTCTAGAAAATATTGATGTATCCCTTGTTACTGAAATATATTAAGAAATAATTAATATAAAAGTAAAAGAGGTTTAATTAGCAGCTAATTTTTTCCCTTGGTAAATAGTGGGATAAGATTGAAGAAACTAAGAAACTTATATAGACGTACGAAACCGAAAAAACATAAAGGGTTAAAATCAATAATTAATATTTTACGATAATCAGAATATCAATTTGTAATATAAAATTCATAGCATTTCGTGTTATTTATAATCACTTGAAATCTTGAATCATGTTAAATTCTTCTTTTTTTGGGGGTAAAACATCAAGTGACATTAATAAAAAAATGTAACATCATCTGTACGAGTAGCAGAAAGCAAAATTAGGAAAAAAGAAAAGACCAAGGATTAACGGCTACACAGTACATACAACATCTAAACTATAAAATAATTTACAAAAAACAAGGATATCCTATACAATTATAAACAAATATATCTAATCAATTACGTTTATTAATTAGCTGATGATTAATTGCATTATACTCCTCCAGTTCTAAATATAAGACATGTTTTGTAGTGTAAATTATATTACAAAATGGATCTTATATTTAGGATCAGAGGAGTAATTTGTAATGACATTGTCAAGAGGCAAGAGCTCTCATCACTCAACCTAATTTATTAAAAAGGTTTCATTCTTTCAAATTAAAGTTTGATTGAGTTAATACTACCTCCTGTCCTTAATATAAGAGTTGGTTTTACTTTTAATTTGATCCTAAATATAAGACTTCAATCTATTTTGTCTCTCATATTTATCAATTTTTTCTAAGGTGGTCCTTGTGATAGTTGTGTATATTAAACGTTTTATCAAATAACATTTGATTAACAAAAATATTTTAGGAAAGATAACACTTAATTGTTATAAACAACTAATTTGACTAATTTTCTTAATCTACTTAAATTAGTCAAATTAGCTCTTATATTAAAGATCGGAACTAGTATAATAAATGGATCTTGTCGAGGTATATTTCACTTTCACGTTTAATTTCACTGTAATATTCTGATTCTGACATATTGTAATATAAAAACATTTTTCTGCTCAAAGTGGACTGTCAAAAGTTGAATCCAAGTTTAACGTGATCCACGCTAATTTCAAGCTTAAAATATTAATCAACCACTGACTCAGGGAGTTAATCTCAATTCAAAACCCAATTGTTTAATTAAGTTTTAGGTGTAATGATGATGATTGACTAGTACTGAGAAGAAGACCTTCGATAATCCGGGTCCGTCGCTTATGGCGGAGAGACAAAGTCCATGAGAGAAGAAAATTATAACAGCGGTGGGATCGAATTGATATAGTTAACCAGCAAAAACTGAATTAATTAATGCGTATAATAATATAATTAATTAAAAGTGGATTAATTAGGGGAATAGTAAAGTATGGCCAACACAGAGTTGTTAGAAAGGATCTAATGAAGAACAACCGCCATAAGATTCACAGAGATTTGAACACCATAAAATATGTTGCGCCAATCACGTGTGCCTCAACTTCTCCGAAGTTTCCCACACACCCTTCCAACTTTAATTGTTTTGGCGACAGCAAAAATAATAGGGAAAATTCCAAAAAAAATCCTTAGAATATAGGAAATTTCAGATTGGGTCCTAGAATTTTGAAAATGACAAAAAAGGTCAGTGACCCAATGTGTCATTTGTAAAATTAAGAAGAATTGACAACTTTGCCCTCATTTGTATTCATTCACTACAATGATTTAATGAATCACTATAAGGGTTTAGGCGTTACCTAGATTCGTATAGCGAATAACTATTCACTTTTTCATAATCAGGTGTCTTGTTATTAACTACAACTAATTTTGTAATTACTAAAACAGTGTAAGCATTACCTAGATTCATGTAGAGAATAACTACTCACTTTTCCATAGTCAAGTACCTTATTATTAATTACAACTAATCATGTAATAATTAGAACAGTGTAAGCGTTACCTAGATTTGTTTAGAGACTAACTACTCACTTTTGCTTAGTCAGGGGCAAAACTGTCAATTTGTCTTAATTTCACAAATGACAGATTGAGTCAATGACCATTTCTGTTATTTTCGAAATTTCAGGATCAAATCTAGAATTTCCTATATTCCAAGAGCTTTTTCTAGAATTTTCCCAAAATAATAATTTAATTTATTTATTTTTAATGTTCGTGTGCTAGTGTTCTTGTTTCTTCAGAAAAAAAAAAGAAGAAGAAATCTTAAGCTATGATTGATGAATTATTTTTTATTTGTTCTGATCATACAAAGACACATATATAGTCTCTTGGTTGGTTGGTTTTAAAAAAAAAAATCAGAAACGATTTCAAAAACTATAAAGAGTTTGAAAAATAAATTATATCATTAATTAGTTATGAATAATGTGACTTGTTATAATTTATTTATATATTAAAATTCTGATTATTTTTTTTAAAAAATAACTGTTTCCATCGATATTTTCCTAAATAAAAAGATTTATAAAGACCCTGTGAAATTAATAATTATTTGCATTTTGTTTATAAATTTTTTAATAATTATTCAAATGGCAACATCTTAATTAGAAGTTAAAACATCGTTTATCTGATCCCTTTTATATATATATATATATATATATATATATATGTATATATTTATATTATAACAACTGACAAAAACAGTGATGTCAGTTATTTAAAAAAGAAAACAAATAGAATATACAAAGTGTCATATGGCGAGGCCGGTGAATTTGTTTAATAGGGTACACTGACATAATTAATTACCAAATTAATTAAACAAGGACATTATTGAATAACTCTGTGATTAATTAAGTAATTAGGAAGAGAAGAAGACGGCTAATTAGTAAGCATCACAATCATGGAAGGTAAGCTCTAATTAATTAAGTTTTGGAATCTAAGTTATAATAACATGCCTCAACCGACATTTCGTTATCCCTGTTACTTGTTAGTCTTCCTCATATTCAAAATCCCCCTATTTATTTTCCTTTCTAATTATGATATTTTAATTTGCCAAAAAAAAAAATTATAGTCCACCTTCTCTTCTCTTATTATATTGTTCTCATGTTTTGCATATATTGTTATATTTATTTCCAAATTTTGGTTCAGTCAAGACATGACTAATTCATCATTGCTAAACACGCCTCTTTTTAAATAGTCATGCACAAATGAAGAATTGGACAATTAAATTAATTCGCACTTGAGATATCTAAAAGACTAAAACACCCCAAAGTTTTTTTTGGGGATATTTTTCAAGTACTTTAAAGTGGTATTTATAACTAATATAGGCGTGGAGACAATTTTTTATGAATGCAGTACTTTTGTTCTTATGAAAATTGTATCCGTTAGAAATTTTAAACAATAATTCATGTATTTAAATAATAAATTTGTTCAATATTTGGAAGAATATATATCATAAATATTTATTATTGAATCTATAATTCCAATCTAACTCACGGTCCAAATGTAACTTAATTAAATGTACATGTTATTTCATATTAATTATTAATTTAAATAGAATCCCTTTAGACTTTTCTTTTATTTGGATGCAATTTTTAAACCCTTTAATAGGATAAAAGAATTTAATATGCGCCTACGCCTTCAAACAATTACAGCCTAATTAAGTTTGCAAACCTGTCAGACCTCAAAGCTATGGACTAACTTCATATCAAAGACATTGATTGGAACATAATCAAAGAATTCGATTTAGATTAAGAAAAACTGCTTTCTTTCTTTTTTTTTTTGTTTTTAAATCTTTCTTTTTGTTATTGCCAGACACAAATTGTTTTCAATTTAACTATAAATAAAAACATAAGTTGACGAACAATTAAAGAAAACATCCATCCAACTAACTAAATAATATTTAAACCTTAAACTTGAGTTATGAAAATTAAATGGCGGTGCAGCCCCATATGAAACTTTTATTCTTCTTGCCGAGGCTGCGGTGTGTTTGTCCCATCTTGGTTTTCTCGTCAACTTCATCCAAAATTTTCTAGCCTCCTTTTGCTTTTTCTTAATTTTATTCCATCAATAATAATGAAGATAGATGAAGACTCATGAATCTTGATTTGAATATAACAATTGTCTTTGGTCAAAAAAAGGAGCAAAAAAAAATAATATATAGCAACCGTCGATTCTATAGTTCTTTTTTTGCTTCTTCTAGGGTTTGGTTTTAATGGACATTCTTAACTTTTGGAAACGCCGACTTGAGCTGTCGACAACTTTATATATAGTCTACCATATGAGCTCAAAAGCCACGGTTTTATTTTATATTTTAAATTATATAACTTCTTCGAAGCTTTTTTTTTTTGGTGAAGAACTTCTTCGAAGCTTTTAGAATACGAGAACAATATATATAAATATATATTTGGTACGCTCTGTTCAATTATCATCCATCTTGGGTTCTTCAACTGGTAGAAAAAAACGAGGAAAAATTTTAAACACGTCTTTGATGATGATGAGTGTACTTAGGAATTTGTTTGACTAAATAAGCGGTCGATGACGTATATTATATTATATATTGAACTTCCATAACAGATAATTGTATATAGAGAAGGAAAATGAGGAAGCATGTTCTTGAAGTACAGAATTAATATTAGTTTTTCTAATGCAATTTGGACGACAAACTGCCAAACTACAGCATTAAACATGTAACGAGTCTCTAGGGTTTATATTATTATTGCTAATGTTAATTAATTAAGGTAAGCTGTGGGCTAGTTTTTGTTAATTTTGGGAACAATCGTCTTGAAGCTTGATAACCTTGTGCTTAGCCCTAAATGTCTTCCGGGAAAAGTAACAATTCCCGGATTAGCAACAACATTATCGGTAATTAAAACATAGATCCTTTCATTACTACTCTTTTTGATCTCAACTACTTCCTCCCATCCATAATATAAGTCACTTTAATTAATTTAGTAAAACTAAAAAATGGTAAATATAGTTAACTCAGTAAATCTGTCTCAAATTGAAACTTCAGTTTTATCCATATTAAATGAGGTAGTGCTCTCCTTGATCTCAATTATATGAGTGAACAAAAACTGTATCACAGTTCTTAAAAAATAGTCACTACTTCTTAATTATTTTTAAATCAATCTTCTTTCCTCATATGCCCATACTGATAATGAATTTAGTACAACAATTCCAATTAATCACCTCTTACTAACTTTGAACCAAGGCACCATAGAAAATATCTATTAATTGCAACTAAAATTGAGGAATTTTTTTTAGTTATAATTAGAGCAAAAAAATTGGATATTTGCCCCCCCAATAATAGAGACAGGAAACAGTATATATTAATATATATTAGGAATATTATCAGGCTAATTAATGTACGGGTTCGATTAATACTGCCTTTGCCTTGATATATATTCACAATTGGAAGAAAGTAATTGTTATTTTGATTTTCAAGAAATATTGTTATATCAAGATTTTAATCTTTAAAATTTTTCAAAACATATCAGTGAGTCAAAAAAGTACCAATACCGCTTGTTTAGATTTCAATACATACATCATGAGAATTAATGAATATGAGAATACAAATATGTGCGTGTGTTATGGGTTCAACTTGGTATCACAGTACAGTTTATAAGGATAGATATAATTACATACAATATAATCATTAACTAAATTATCATGCCAATAAAATTTATATTCCTCTATGTTCTTAATATAAGATTTAGTCTGTTGTTCAAATCGAATTATGAATTGAATCTTATATTAAGGTCATGAAATTTGAGTGAATACTATTGTTATTTGTATTCTTCCCATAAATTTTTTTGGTTTAAAAAATGAGGTCATGAAATAGCCATTGCTTATTTCCGCCATATTTTAACTTGATGAAACTTTTGAGGGGCAAAACACCATATTAGGAGATCTGAATCTTAAAAAAAGCTCTTCAGGCCAAAAAGAATCTTAAATAAAGCTCCACTTAACGAGGGACATTTTAATTAAAGAAGGAAAAGACATAAATATATTTAAGTTCATTTATAATATAATCTTAACATCGTACGTACTAATTTGTAGTACCCTGCAATAAAATCTCTATCTCTCTCTTATCGTCCAAGCAACAGAATCATGAAAACTAATTGTTGTGGGAAGCAATTAGAATCTAATAGCTGGCCGTATATGTCCGTAGTACTTCTCTCCTATCTTCCTTAATCACTTTCCCTCCATCCTCACTTGTCACTTGCACTTCTTTTAATCGTGTTTCTATGTCGCATCTGACTTAAATCATATAAAATTAATCTACGTATATGTATAGATTAATTAATAAAAATATATAGGTTAATGCAACCAAAATGTGTATGCGTATTTGTCCAAATTTAACACTGAACTCGTGATCGCAAGGTGCGTTTACAGTATACATATATTTAGATGAAATTAATGAATCTCAATTCTCACCCTCTCTTTAGTCTTATATATTGTGCGTATATTCTAGAAAGAAGTCACGGCCCTTAATATAAATATTTTTATCATTTGTGTACATAGTATTTACCGATCGAGCAATTAAAAAAAAAATGCTCTATATATATATATATTTCAATGTAAGATGAAAAATATTTAATGACGATGTCTGCAGGAAGAAAGTAGAAAGTGATGATTCAATTGTAGGATAAGCAAACTTTTGGAAGGGAGCGAAGGAATTATTTTTTTCTCTTTTTATATTAAAGGGGAGAAGTGAGGATATGGCAGGGGAACAGAAAAGGTGGAGGAAACATGGAGAAGAAAGGAGAAGGAAAGCGGAAAACCCTGGAATTATGTTTCCTCACGTGCTGCTTAATTAATTACTTTTAGTCAATGGTCAACTCACTCAATCATAGGCACGTGAATTCATTCAACAACACTCTTCTCTTCTGAACTCCCCAGTTAATTAAAACTGATCTCCTCTAGTCCAAAAGGTAAGTAATTTATAATATATTTGATGCTTATTTTTTAATTTTATTTTTGTTTAATTTTTATTAAAAAGAAAGAATGAAGATATACAAGAATGATTTATAAATGTAAAAAGAAAGAAAGAAATTTAATAAGGATAAAATTAAAAAATTATTAATTTTACGTGAAAATATGTTGGGAGTGACATATATTAAGAACTAGAATAATAACATTCCCAGTCAACTTTCTCACACCTCTTTTACTTAATCTCTTCTCCACACTGTATGCTTTCATATATAATACTCCTTTGGTCCCTAATATATATGGAAATTAGTTGAAATTAAATGTTAGTTTTGATCCTAAGATGTCAATATATTTTATATCCCCTATTTATTTATTTTTAAAAATCAAACTGGGTTGCCTAACATACAAAATTGGGAAAATTAGGGAGAAGGACCTAAAAAAATTAGTATTTATTAAGAGGGATCTTAAAAATTGTAATTTATTTGAAAGACCAAAAATTAAAATAAAATTTTACAATTACCAAATTATCCCTTATCAAATCCTTACATTATTTCCAACACTCTCCTATCTCAATTTGACGGTTAATTATCAATTGAACTTGATTTCTCTCTATCTCTGCGTATCTTTTTTTGATGTACCCAAAGTTTCTATCAATAGCAATTGTCTTCTTGTAAATCCAGAACAAAGAAGACAAATTAAAAGGAATCAACTAGCAGACTATTTATTGGATGGTACGTATATTCTGAATATTATTTTCTCTCCTTTAGTTTGTTTGTACCAAATGTTTTCTTATTTTCTCATGGCATCTATATAAAGACTTTTTGGATGAATATAAAAGTATATATTTGTAAATTCATTCAATCCCAACTATACATACATATGAACACAATCACACTACCTATACAAAGCAGCTTAGTTGAATATAAATATAGTTCTTTCTGTTAACCAAAATATGAAAATCAGATAAATACTACCGCTTCGTAACCTAAGCTTTACTAATAATTTTTCCAACCACATCGAAATAAGGGGCAAAATCACAGTCACGCAAGCTGGAAATTTTTCCAGCCATATCAGAATGAAAGGTTAGTAGATGCAGATATGAATGACTGAAAAATAGGACTTTATATTTTTGTTAATTGCTGTATTTAGTTTTAATTTTAATGGGGGGCAATTTGGTAATTATAAATTTATATTTCAGTTGATAACTAACAGTCAAATTTTGAGATGGGCGTTGGAGATAATGTAGGGATTTGGCCAGGGATAATTTTGTAATTGTAAATTCATATTTTAATTTTTGGTCCTTCAAACTAATTACAATTTTTAAGATCCTTCTTAATAAATACTAATTTTTTTAGGTCGTTCTTCTCAATTTTCCCTACAAAATATGTATAATATAATGTTACGCATGAATATTTTAAGGAGATCAGGTTATATTTATTGTAAACAATTAATTTATCTAATGTGTTAATCTAGCTAAATGAATTGAGTAGTTTTTATATTAAAGATAATTGAAGTGTATGGATATTGTTCCCTTATTGACCAGTGTGTTTTTTTAATACTACCTCTAAACTCCGATTCTTGATATAATATTCAGTTTATAGTGTTGCAGCATTAGGAAGACAAACGGAGAGGGAGGGTTTCATGGATATTTCGTATAGGGATAAGTGGGAAGGGAATGGAGAACTGGAGTGAGTTGGGAAAACACGGAAACCAAGAAAAGGGAGGGAAAATGGGGGAAGAAGAAGAAGATGGAAGCAGTCAAACGACAGCAACAGTGGGAAGGTCGTTTTGTTTCGGATTTTGCGTGTGCCAACGAAGGTGGGCGAGACGGCGGGTCAATCGGCCACGTTTTGGGGTAAACGGCACAACCCCCAACTCACTCCCCAGCCGTACCGTATAATCCCCCCAGCCACACACAAACACTTATTCCTAAGCTCTGCCTTTGCGCACCTCCCAGAAGCTTCCCTCCCACACCACTCTCTCTCTCTCTCTCTTAATCTTGACCACTCTCTCTCCCCCACATTTCATTTTAACTCCCAAGTGGAGTTCCTAATTAATCATATCATTCACGACCATGTGAATAATATGAAAAACCGTTGCCTAATGGCTTCATTAGCAAACTAAAGTCAATTGATTAATAATTGTACTTGAAATCCTGTGGGTTATGGTGCAAAATATAATGCAATGTGTGAATTGGCTGAAGCAGTAATCATATTAACATACATGAGGTCGGCAGTCCAATAGATTAGCCTGGCGGGACATGTGAGACTCAAATTTTACAGTATTAAAAAGGTGGATGCACAACTACAATCTCATTTGAATAATAGGCTTCATGCTTGTTTGGAACGAAAGGTAGTTACTCAGATGATATGAGATATGAGAGAAGTTATATTTCGACTTACCTACAGGATTTAAAAATCTGAGGGGATTTTATAACTGAAGCAATGCTTAAATTAGCTGAAACAATAATCATATCTGATATAAAATCCCCTCAGATGATATAAAATCCTTTAAAAATAGCTTTAATATCATAATTTACAGAAAATGATATGAATATATGAAAAGAATGATATCTCGATTTACGTAAATATGTTTATAATCACTTGACATAAGCATCTCTAAACAAGCTCATCCATCCTTCTTTAATCAGATGGTCTTTTTTAAAATGTTGGAACAGAAGATCTGTACATACGTGTATGTGATATGCTGAGCTATTCTTTTGAGAAATTTACTGCTTTTGTCTGTACCAAACTCCAAGGAGGTGGAAAATAAAAAAGAGTACGAAGGCACAATTATCTTTTAACACAAATTTTGAAGTTTTTATACTCTTGAAGATATTTCCCATATATCACATTCTACATATTCCCATGGGCCTTTGGAACTTTTCTTCTGACTTCCTCATTAAACAAAACCATAGTTTAGCTTGAAAAAAAGTGCGCGCGTGTGTGTGTGTGGTTTTTTTTTTTTTGTGCCCGGTAAGCCTTTAAACTAAAGTTGTTATTTTTGTTTGGACAAAATCTTGCGTAACGTTATTATAAGTTTATAACATCTTTTTTTGCCGAAATTATAACATTGAATATCGATGTCTCATCTCTCATGCATGGTTTCTCGCTCGGGAATGACATAATTTGTTTTTTGGGCAAAAGGAATGACACAATGAAACTTGAAAGCCACTAAAGAGAGAAAAGGAAAATGGGCCTCACTGGGGAAAGCCCAAAATATTGAGGGCCTCAAGGCCCGTAAGGTTCTGAAGCATCAGACAGTAGGACGCTTCGATCAATCCATCCTCTTCGTCTACCCATTGGGCCGCTGAGACAACTACTCATGCCCACATTAATTTTTGTAGGTTAAATGTTAAAAATTACAGTAAGGGCGAATCTTAAGTGAGGTTTGTTTTCATAAGAAGACATTTTATTATTTAATTTCAATATCTTAACATCAGATATAAAATTTATAACAAATCACACAATTTATAGTTCATAAGGAATAAACAAAATTGTTTGTCCTCCAATTTTATGTGATGATTGGCAAAAAAAAAAAAACTGTCATGAGCCATAACATTATAATTTAAATTATGTTAAATTTACATTTTTCCCTTGACCAAAAAAATAAGGGTAATGTAATATCTAGCGTCATGAATTTATTTTTTTTAAGTATTTTTAGCACAATTATCTTATAGTACACCAACATTTTGATGTTATTTTTCTAATATATATAGCACCTGATGCATTATGAATAAGATTAGAGTGTTAAGAATATAAAAAAGAATAAGATAAAATATTAGATTCTCTAAAAATATTGGATGTACTTGGTTGGTGCTAGATTCTACCTTTTTGTTTGGTATAAGGGAAATGGAGTGGAGGGAAGGGGAGGGAAAGGAAAAATTTAATGAGTTCTATTTAAAAAATTAGAGAAGTGGAGTTTTAAAATTTTAATTAAAAGAAGAAGTAATATAAAGAGAAAATTACACACAAATCCTAAGGAATATAATCTATTCATCTAAGATCCCTCAAAATTTCAGAATTAATAGCAGGTCTCAAGAGACTTTAGAGTATTATATTGTAATTGTAAAATAACATCACTATCTCTCAGGTTCCCAATTCATTATTTTCTTTGCCAATGCGATTGCAAACATCAACGGTGAGTATTAACAACATAAGGGAAAGCAGTTGACAATCTAGGTAGTGTCCACTAATAATTGACTTTATAGGATAACACAACCTTCACATAACACCAAATTATAACCAAATAGTATAATACAACAACTTTAACACTGAAGTGGGAAGCTTTTTGAAGGTATTAAGAACTTTAATTAAACCTAATAGAATTATAGCAGAATTTTAATACGGAGATTTATTGACAATCTCAACGATGAGTATTAACAATCTAAGGGGAGCTGTTGACAACCTAGACAGTATTTGTTGACAACTGATTTTATAGGATAATATAACCCCTATATAAGATCAAATTATAACTAAATAATATAACACAACAACTTTAACACTGAAATCATTTGTATGAAAACTTCATAGCAATACTGTACTTATATAGTGTTTGTCAAAGGGCCACCATATTGGCAAAAATTTATCTTTCTCCAATAACCAAATCCTTCAATTTTGTTGAATTCATTTTGAAAATGAATGTTGGCATCATTTGTGAACCACATGGCAATGATGGTGGGTCTTCACCCAACACATTGAGCGGAAACATGGACAATACATCTAAACTTTTAAATAAGTCTTGCATCCTGCATAATAAGACAAGTCATAGAGTTGTGAATGGCAACCTTCAACCGCTGAAATGACAACCTAAGCAGAACAATTGATAATAGACAATATTACTTTAAATTAAAATAACTAAATTTCACTTACACATGTTGTTCTTCTATTAGACCATCCCTTGTTGGCTGTGAATTTTCATCTACGATGTCTAAAAATATACACTCATCAAAGATTGCTGTAATTTACTATAAAGTTAGTTATCAACAAATACTGTCTAGGTTGTTAACAGCTTCCCCTTAGGTTGTTAATACTTGCTGTTGAGGTTGTCAATGGATCTTTGCATTAAAATTTTGTTGTGATCCTATTGAGTTTAGTTAAAGTTATTAATGCCTTAAAAAAACTTTCCATTTTAGTGTTAAAGTTGTTGTATTATACTATTTGGTTATAATTTGGTGTTATGTAGAGGTTGTGTTATCTTATAAAGTCAATTACCAGTGGACACTGCCTAGTTGTCAACAATTTCCCTTTGAGTTGTTAATACTCACCGTTGATGTTGTTAATGAAGGTGCCGTTGAAGACCCAATGCTTTCTGCGCAATGACGCGGTTAGGGGCGGGGAGAGATTTTAGGCCAATTGAGTGACAATGCCACAGCATGATTAGGGTGAGGGAGATAGCAAGACGGCAATGCACAGTTTGGGATAGGAAGAGACGTCAAGAGGCCCATTGTGACAAGGGGAGATAGCAGATGGCGAACCTATTGCAAGAGGGGAAGACGATGCAACAAGGAAGCGATTGCACCATAGGAAGTGACTATGAAGGGAGAGACGACACCAGGGAGTAACTGCGACGAGTACGAGAGACGCAACTGGTGGGAGAGGGAGCAGTTCGAACACAGGTTGAGGAGAGAGAGATTGTGTTTCAGCTTTGAATTGGATACTGCCTGGGTTGTTAACAGCTTCCGCTGGGTTGTTTTAATAAAGCTTGAGTTAAAAAATTAAAAATTTAGGTTAAGAGCTTTTAATTAATTTTTATTACTCTTTTGTATTAGGAAAAATTACACAGAAGTCTCAAGAAGTAGAATTTATTCATCTAAGATTCTACGAAATATCAGAATTAGCAACTGGTTCCAGATTTTCCCTCATACGAAACGGTCCCTTGTTACGAAAACAAATTAAAATTGCTCCTTTTACAAAGAGCCTGTGGGAGGTCTTCCGAGTCGTTTCACACGCGATCCCGTTCCGGCCCCAAATTTCGAATCAGTTGACCACAGAATCTCCATTCACTAGAGCGGCGCAGGGCGAAGTAATTCCGTGGTAAAACGAGGCCACGATGGAAGTGAAGGTCGAGGAGAATGACCTGAAAACCGCCGGTGCTGAGCTCCTAACTGGGGATGGTCGACGTGGTATTCGCATCCGCGGTTGGGAGATTGAGACTTTGAAACACTCTATACTCAAGTCCTCCACTGCTCAAGAGTACGCACTTTTGTTACTGTTAACCCTAGCTGACGTGCTTTCCAATTTTAGGAACTATTCCTTTTGCACCTGTGACTGAGTCATTGCATTCTGTTTTGTGCTTGCTTTGTGCTTTTCTTGTTTCTGGAGGCGTATTTCTTTTTTTAATTTAGTATTTTAACTAGAAATTGCTGCTTTCTCTGAGAGACGTAGAGAGACCCGGGAGTGGGAGCTCAAGGGTAAAGATTTTTACTATGTATACTGATGTTTTGTCAGTATTAGAATAGAACCAATCATGTTCTTTATCTCGAACTTACTATAAATTTCCTGGAATTTCAAGTTTCAATATTCCCATATGTCAAAACACTTCACTTGCCTGATCTTTGATCCTATAGTTTTTAATGAATTAATTTGATGCATTGTACAGATGGGAACAGAAACTTCAGACATCTCACTTGCCAGAAATGGTTTTTGGGGAAAATTCCTTGATTCTAAAACACGTAAAGAGTGGCACTAAACTTTATTTTAATGCATTTGATGCTCTATGTGGCTGGAAACAGGAAGCCCTGCCCCCAGTGGAAGTGCCAGCAGCTGCGAAGTGGAAGTTTAGAAGGTAACGAGATAAGTTATTTTGACAAAATTACCAACTTTTTTTTTTTTTGCTTTTCAAGTTTTCGAATATGTCCACTGCTAATTCCTTATATCGTTGAATTCTACAATCTTGTTACATTGGTTTCTTTCTTTCTCTGAGAGAATAAAAAGCTTATTAATTTTTTGATGCATTCACCACGTGAGGAACATAATATTGAGAAGTTTCTTTCAATTAAGTTGTTATCAATTTCTCTGTTTACCAGCAAATAGTTCTTGCTCTTTGTCTCACACTCTTTGGGAAAAAAAATTGCAGCAAACCCTCTCAGCAAGTAATACTAGATTATGACTATACATTTACAACTCCTTATTGTGGAAGTGGAACTATCGAGATTGATAAAGATAAGGTACGTGCTCCCTCTTTTTTCTTCATTTGTAGTGCAGGCAGCAGAATTGATTTTGGCTCTTGATAAATCTCGTCAGAAGGGACCAAGGAGTATACCAAACCTGCACTGAATCTGCCATACCAAACATCTAAGTTCTATTAAAGTTCTGTGTGCAAGTCATTACTCATTTGTAGAAGATGTTGTCTGTAGAATGAGTGTCTGCTAAATTGCTGCAGTTTGACCATAGTATTCAGGCACTTAATGCTGCTGTTAGAAATACTGTGAATAGTGGGCATCTGTTGATGATTTTAAGCCGTTTGAATTTTAATGGTAGGACGCAAGTGTTGCCGAGGAACAATGCAATCTCAAATGGGAAGACTGCGAGGAGAAGATTGATGTAGTTGCATTGGCATCAAAAGAACCTATACTATTTTATGATGAGGCGAGTAGTTATTTATTTAAATGACAATTGCACGGTGTGCACAAACCTATTCTATGCACAAATTAATTTGTGAACAAAGTGATTTTTTTTGGAGGTATTTAGGAAATTATGCTCCACTGGAAGAATGAAGAAGATCCATCTCCTTAGAAGGTTGATTATAGGGAACTGGAAGAGATTAGGAAATATTATTATTTTTAAATTAGGAATTAAAATTAAATATTGGAAATAGTATATTGACTATGATTAGAAATTAGTATTTTAATTTACTTCTGTTTATAGAAATTATGTTTGTGAAGTTATTGGGGCTCCATATAAAGCCCTCGCCTATTTTATTAAGGTACTCTTGGGGTAAAGAGGTAAATGTTGTTTAGAATTCGTACTTCTCTTCTTTGTGCTCTTATGCCCCACCTTCTGGTCCTTTTCCCCTGTGATTTCACTCTGCTCCCCCTCCTTTTCCCTTCTTCTGTTCTTTTATCAATTGACAACTCTGTGAGTTTTCTGGAAGAGTGAATTTAGTTATTGAAGTCTGATTTATGTTAGCCTATTCAAATATATGGAAATGAATTCATTCTTATGCTTCCCATCTTCCCTGATGGCATTTGCTTCCCATCACAAATTGATCCTCATTATGAACAGGTGATCCTATATGAGGATGAGCTAGCTGATAACGGAGTATCTCTTCTTACTGTAAAAGTGGTAATTATTCATCTTTTCTTCTGTTGGATATGGAGTACGTTTATTTCTATTAAGAATATCATCGGCAATGACTGATGATATGACTTTTCGGTTTGTATAGAGAGTCATGCCAAGTTCTTGGTTTCTTCTCTTGCGATTCTGGGTGAGCTACTCCCCCCTCATACATTATCATACTGTTGACCATATTAAAACACATTAACTGAAATTGCTCCACTATTCATGAGAAACTTGGTGATTTAATTAGAGATTTACTTACACCGTTTTCTTTTCTTTTAAAATTGTGATCCAATTGTTGATTTGTTCGTCTTAACAGCTAAGAGTTGATGGAGTGTTGATTAGACTGAGAGACACTCGCATGCATTGTATATTTGGTGGTGAAAATCCTGTTATACTTCGGGAGATGTGCTGGAGAGAATCTACGTTTGAAGCATTGTCTATGGTAAGTTTGTGCCATGCATTTACATGTCTTTCCGGAGTTTATTTACCACAAGGGTTTAACCTTAACACCTATGTGTAAAGATCATTTTGAAAACTGAAACTGCGGGTATTATATATTGTTTTTTAGGTGCATAACTGTATTGATCATGGATGCTAGTGCTATAGCAATTTCTGGCTGAATCTACATTTACATGAATGGTTTAATAACACTTGTCAACCTTACATAATTGGAATGGTTAAGATTCTTGATTATGCAGATATTATTGAATTTTGCTTGTTTCCTGCTATGAGAATTGAAAAACTGAAACTGATTGATTTCAGAGCTACGATTGAATTAGTGCATATCCATGTAATTTATTGTCGAATTTGTGTCTAAGTGCGCATTAACCTCTCTGATTAATTGGTGCAGAATGGACACCCTGTTGATTCTTCTGTCTATAGCGATCCTAGCGCCATCAGCATGAAGCTCCCTGTGGTCATGCACAAGACCCAAAAGTTAACCATTTCCGCTTAATCTGTAAGGTCGTAGATTCTCATTATGCAAAAAAGATTCAGTCTTATTCCTATCTTGTTCGTATTACAATTTATCTCCCCGGAGGAAAATGACAGGAGGGAACAAAAAGGGGGGGTTCGTTTCTGACTCTAGCTTTTTGTGAGGAACAGAATAAACATTTTGCAATGGCTGTTGAATCCATCAATTGCTTCGAAGAGCGGACAGGATGCGGGTTATGATATGGCGGGGACTCTTGGGCGTACCAGCTAAGGAAATAGCAGATAGCATGCTAATCTTGAAGCTTTCGGATACTTGTAATTTTTAAAGTTATTCTGAGGTCGTGACGTTAACAAATGGTTTTATTTGGAGAAAGGTACTGGAACTGAAAGTGATGACAATAATTGAACACTAATTGTTTTGTACCGTTTAAAGAGGAAAAAAAGTACAGCTTGAAGCGAGCAGGTCTATACTCCTTTGATTCTTCAGGATGAATTTTTAAGAGCTTCTTTGTCTGAAACTGTAAAGCTTCACATGTAATTGTGTAAATTTACGTCATCAGATAGAATGCATCATTTTCTCTCCCTCTCGCCGGTTTCGAACATGGAACCTCAAGTCAACAACCTGTGACTTACCATGAGGCCCAATGTGCCGGCAGAATGTATCATTTTCTACAGACAGCAGATAGCGCAATTATGTCGTTATTTTATTGAGCAGCTGGACCAACGAGCCTAATGTCTGTTTGAAATCATGTTTGCAAGTATTTATAAATGAGTTTGTAAATTGGGACAAAAGTTTTTTTTACATACTTATCTCGTGTAAAAATCACGATATTGTGGGAATGGAATGGTTTTGAGTACTTTTTTTTTTTTCATTGTTATTTTTTTTGGGCAACTTAATTCGGGAAACAATCTCGCTGCTCATGGAGGTAAGGTGCAGGTAAGATCGCATGTGTCTGTCCCTTGCCTATCAAGAGCCTCATGCGTTGCCCCCCCCCCCCTCTCATTGTCACACAACACGGTTTTTAGTATGTTTTTTTTTTTTCCTGAATGTTTTTTGACACGACTCATTCGCTGAATTCATTTAATTTTAATTAAGCTCACGGCGAGGGATGTCGTTTTATTTATGACGTACTCAATAATTATCAATAAAACTACTATTTTTATTGAAGCATAGAATATAATCAAGAAAATTGAGATACGATGACTTGGAAATAAACCAGACTTCCTATGTGCACTGAACATCAATAATAATTATGTCATTATCAATCACAAATGAACTAAGTCCTGTTTAGTACGGAGTATTGAAAATGAGAGTAAGAAATAAGATTGAGATTGAAAAAATATGTTTAAAGAGTGTCTAGCATAAGTGATTGCTTATTACTTGGGATTAGACAAATTTTATAGTGAGATTAGAAAATACTATGGGGATGTGGTATTTCTCAATCCCACTTACATGGGATTGCTTAATCACATGTAACAAGAAAATTATTCATACTAAACACTCTTTAAATGGTTTTTCTTAATCTCGATTCCAATCTTTATTTTTTATTTTTAATATTTCGTACCAAACATAACCTAAAACTAATGCCCCTCGTTTGGTCCCCCCCCCCCGGGGTGCTACAACCACAATAAACATCTCAGGTAATTTCAAAAAAAGCTATATAAACATTCGAACTCTAATTCTTGTAGCATGAATTTGCGGGCGAACCATCCTTTAAGATATTGGCTCTTCGAGTTCAAGCATCCTACCTCTGGGCTGCATGCTTAAAAAAAAATCTCTCAGAGAAACAAACTTCCATGACCAGTCCAATAATAATTAGTCTTCGTACTTCAGAGTCGCAGGTCC
This sequence comes from Neltuma alba, assembly GCF_004799145.2. Lineage (NCBI taxonomy): Eukaryota > Viridiplantae > Streptophyta > Magnoliopsida > Fabales > Fabaceae > Neltuma > Neltuma alba. Next base: position 50,113 of record NW_021634706.1, read on the forward strand.
AAATCCAGCTTCATTGACTCTTTAGGTGGGTCGGCTTTTTGTTGGGGATCCAACCGAAAGCTTCTTCCAGGCCAGACCAATTTCCACTTGATCCTCATCGGCCGCGAAACAATTCTTCAATCCCATTCTATTTCCTCCTAAATGGTGAGCTTCTTCATGGAAGCTCGGTGTACTATTCTTGTTCCTCCTCCTCCTCTGCGGTAAGGCTTGTGCACTAGTGAATGGGGCTGAACTCCAAGTGATCGAAAGGAAAAACCCATCATCGTCATCATCTTCTGTGTCTGGCTATATCTTCTAGCAACTCCTCTCTCCCTCTTGTGTGCGTTCTGGTGTCCCCCCAAAGCCTGTGAACTATAGAACTTCCTCATGCAGAAGTTGCACGAGAAGATTTTCGCATTTGATGGAGATCTTGATCGTGATTCTGACAATTCTGATGTTGTTGAGAACTGTGTTCCCCCTAAACGCAGGTTCAACCATTCTCCTGCTTCTGGATTTCATCTTCGCTTGCTTCAATATTGTTCATTACTTCTCTTTCTAGTTCTACTTCCTTGTTGCCTCTTAAATCACCATCATCATCTTCCTGGATGAATATCATTCCCTTCCTCTCTTAGACTTCAGATTTGAATGAGAGATTGAATGGCTTGTGGGAATCTCGCTAGCAAGATATTGGATACATAGAAAACTAAGTGGAGGTGGTGTGATAGTGGGAGAAGTAAGAGTGGATTTTATTTCTTTTTTGTGTGAATTTTTTTAAAAATATTTTATGTCTATCTAATCTAAATCAGTGAGAGTGACCCCACTTGAAGTTGCTTGGTGCTTGAGAGAACAATGCTTATGTCATCTTCACAGTTGCTCTTGTCAAACTTAGGATTCCCCACTTCTGTATTTCTGATTTCTTTCCTTTTTCTCTCACTGCAAAACTCCAACCTTTAGTTAACTATCTTCCTAGTAAACTATAGGACAGGAATGCTAGGTTCACCTGCCAGCCCTGTGTCCTACTCTCTGCCTATCATGCAACAAAATATCTTTCCTTCCTTGGGTAGGGTATAAACCTATCATGTTATGTATATGCATGTCAATTTTAATTATACTCTAAGTAATAGCCCTGTATGTTGATATTGACTTCTCCAACTTCAATTTGTACTAGTAAGTTGGAATAAAAGTCACTTTTACAGATATTATTCAATCTTTTGCATATTGTAAAATAAATAAATATATAAATGCCTCTGAATGCAGGAGATAAACTTTTTTTGTATGGCGAATATGTTACATTTTGGTGAGCGGTAGGTTCACTGAATGATTTTAAATTATTTGTCAACTTGTTATTCCAAAACTGTGTATGAAAGTGGCTCCGTCTGGCTTCTGGGCCTTTGCTTTCCTTTCAATAAAAGGTGCCATTGTAAAGTTAGGCACTTGCAGATGCATATGTCGGCAAAATGACACAGTGCTTTGTTCAACTCTGAAAATAATAATAATAATAGTAATAATAATGCTAAGAAGAGAATATAATACACAGTAAGTTGCATGATGATCGATCTGCTTTTGGAAAATCTGTGTTGGGAGGTTCAAGAAGTGGTTCATAAGCTTCAAGATGTGGACACAAATGAGTTGTTTCTGAACTGTGTAATGTGATTGATTGGTTTGGCTTTTCATTGCTTTTTGGGAATGGGACCATGAATAGATTTTTTTCCTATAATGGTGATGCAAAGTAGAGGGTTTTTGGTGCCATTTAAAAAAAAAGTAGGGTTTTCTTTCCAGACAGTAAGTATCAATGGAGGTGTCTTCTTCCTGGGCTTCTTCAACTTTTTCAAACTGATAAAGCCCACTATATGTGTAATAATTCTAAAGACAAAAGTACATTCAACATTCAACATTCTAATAATATTTTTTAAATGTATTCAGTATCATTATTTTATTTTTATAGTACATCTAGAACTTTTATCTTATTTATAGTGCATTCAACATCCTAATTATTATGGTACTGAATGTAACTAAAAAGATATCATCTGTTTACTGGATACACATATAAAATAATTTAATTGCTAAATGCACAGATACCCTAATTCCATAAACTTGAATTCAAAAGAATAAAATTACTCATAGTCATACATTTTTGCATTAAAAAAGATTGGAGATTCAATTTTGTTTTTTTATATATATCTCGCATTTTATGCATTCAATTTGTGGTTGGAGAGATTTTAAATAATTAAAGTTTCTAAAATCAGATAGAGAACGAAACCATGTTGATGATTTAATTTTTTTTATTCTTTAGTTTTTAAATTACATTATACACAATTAAATTCTTTTTAATTAGAAGTACGAGTAGAATCATACTTAAACCTCTCATGTATAATGAAGTTCAAATGTTATTAAATCACAAAGTCGTGCATGCAAGTAATCTGTAATTTTAAAAGTTACATTTCTCACCATATTTCCACAAACTTTGAATAATTTTGTGATTTAAAAATTAAAACCTTTGTCCTTCATTTGATAATATATATAATTAGCTAATTAATTTTAATTAAAAATACAAAACTGGACTCCAAATGCAAACTGGAAAGTGAAACACACTGTCAGTAGTACAATGGCATATTGTTTGTTGTTGGTTCATGTCGTTGTCGATTGCCAGCATTTATCCATTGATTAGTTGCAATCTAATCACGCAAGTTAGCCCAATAATACTTTCTGTGATCCATAGCTGAGGTTTAAGTGGTCGTCAATTTTCTTTCATTAATTTAGGACCGACCCCTATTCATTCGAACGGAATAATTAGAAAGGAAAAGAGTTTGTGTCTTTTTAAGATTTGAAAATACTTCAAAAAATTTCGCATCTCAGCTGAGGTCTGCCACATCAATAGTTTGTTCCATTACACCTAACTTAGCGTGGCACGTTGCACAATTCAGACCACTAATTAGGTTACATTTTCTTTGTGGTCATCAGCAAAATATGCTCATCGCCATAATATTACACAAACACTTGACAATATCAAAAACAAGATGGATAACCAGCAGCTGGTTTTTGGTTTCAGCAGAGAGGGCCAAGCGTCCTTATGATGCCTGATACTTCTTCCGATCCTTAATATAAAGTAAGTTAACTAATTTAAATAGATTAACAAAGTTTGTTAAACTAGTTATTTGTAATAAATATGTATTGTCTTTTCTAGTATAATCTTACTAATCATGTATATTAGCTATAACTGTTATTTAATAAATCTTTAACATGTGTAACTACTACAAGGATTACTTTGAAAAAAAACAGATAAATTATGAGAGACAGAGTGATTGTGGTTTTATATTTAGGACTAAATTAAAAGTCAAACTAATTCTTATATTAAAGATAGGAGGTAGTATCTCAATCTATAACATTTGGGGAAAAAAAGAAAAGAAAAGAATTCAATACCTATATAGATATTCAGCCATAAAATGCAGTTTCCAACCTTGGTTTCCTGCTACTACATTGAATCTGAAATCTAGTTTTATTTACATTATGAACAATGCAGTTTCCTCTGTTGGATCCTGTTCAACAATGCACTGAACCCATAATCTAGTATAGGAGGATATGCTATGATTATCAAACCTTGTATATCTTCTCATACTCGGAATCCGATATTTAAAGCCAGTGGTTTTGTAGCTTGGTGTAGTGAGAATATTTCCCTTCAAGTGAGAGATTAGGGGTTCAATATGCTTATAACCTCAAGTCATGTCATTATTATCTGTGCTTCTAATTTAGAAGGAAAATGAATATGAATTAAATAAATGTAAAGCTTGGTAGATATGTGAAAATGTGGATGGAAGGTGGGGAAGGAAGGGATTTTCTTTCGTTTTCACAAATGAACCTCCCTCCTTATGCCATACACTTCTTCATGCCAGAGTTCTTGACTTTAGATCTCTAATTGGTTGTTGGAACATTTGCAAGATGTCTCGCTACCTCCTCACAAGACGCTGTTAAGCATATCGTCTATGATTCAACCACTCGGTCCAAATAGGGAAGTTGATGCTTCATGTTTCTAACGATGGAATTCTCTTATCAAATCTGCCCATAAGACGATTGGAGATCAGCAAGGGGTGAAAGGATCTTAATATAACTTTATTTCTCCTCCTTCGAGGTCCATTTGACCTCAGCAAGGAAAATGCTAATTCTTAGATCTGGACAAAAATTAGGATGTAAGGATCTTAACTTAATATAACTTCATTCCCCCTCCTTCAAGGTCCATTTGGTACGAAGAAAATTTTTAAGAAAATTTTTCAATTTAAAAAAAATTAAAAAAAAAAGATTAAAAGCCTTAATTAGTTTCTCTATTTTTTCTTTTTTACACTTTTTTCTTGTTAAAATATTAAGATCTCACTTCTTTAATTTTTTTAAAATTGAGCTCATTAAAATTTTACCTGGACAGGACGCAGGAATCTTTTTAAGTTCACTTAATATCATCCTTTCTGGCACGGCTTTGGCGGTAAAGTTCTTTATTCTAGGGGAAAAAATATAGTTCATTTACGTTAAATATCTGTTGTAGGACAAAAATAAACGTTACGTACGGTTGTTGGTCCAGTAAAACCTGACGCGAAACAGCTTCACACCAGTTCAACTCTTGAAGCATTTTCTCAGTGTTTAAAGGCAGGGATTGATCTCAATCATCCTGATGCTAAATTCCGATTCTATTAAATTCATTTTTTGGCGCTTATCGATGCCCTCAAGGAAGGGCTTGAATGTTAAACCTACAAATCTCAGAAATGGTCAGCTAACACCACTCTGAATTCTGTCGATCCCCATTTCATGCCCAAGAGCTTTTACAACGTACAAGTTCCTAGAGAGCAAGCGATGACGGATTAAATTTATTTCTAATAATATAATGAAACAAAAATACAGCAGTTACCCAAAACCATACAAAATATAATGCATAGATTAATCCGCTTGAAAACTATTGAAATTTGGAAGGAAATCCACCCTCCCCCGAGTCAGTAATAGCGTAACAGATGAGTGTCTTTGCACAGATTCTTCAATACTACCCTCTTTAACAACCCTTGATCTGCTTGAATGCAGCTTATGCCAATCTAACAGCACTCTCAGGTAACTGCAGAAACAAAGCAAAAATTTGGGATGAAGTGAACAAGAAGGGTCAATTAAGAAGAATCAGATTGTCAGGAAATGCCATTACACCAAGCATCAGATTCAGATAAATTGTCTCCAGCATCTTAAAAGAAATTTTCACAAATCATGACACTTAGCTGACGCGAGGCATTTATTACAGTGAAATCACTGTGATCAGGAATTTTTTGAATAACATTGTCAAGAACAAAACAATCACATCCAGCCAAGCACTTTAACTGGGGAGGAATGTATTGATTGAACGTGGAAGAAAGCAGCTTTCTTATAAGAGTTGGCATCTAGATTAGTTGAGAAAGAATATTTTAAAATCATTCATTCAAATGAAAAGGACTGGAGCATTTGACAGCCATTCCCTAGCTACATGAAGCTTCCAAATTTGACTTCTTAGTAAGACTTTCATGCATACGGTTAGCACAAAAATTCACATGTTTGAAGCTGGATGAAGGGGGCCATTTAAGAGTTTAACCATAGGAATCTGAGGGGATTTAGAACTTCACCTCAGGAATCAGGATCACACTGTGAAAGGAATTGAGTTAACCCATTATCAGTAGAAGTAGAATCGAAGGGTCATGCCAATCTCAAGGACGACTCTTAACAAACATTTCATTTTTTGTCAAAGTAGCAAATTTATTCATACAAAAGATTGGCAGTAAATTCTTAATCCAATATAAAACCACTTAGGAAAAAAAAAAAAAAAAAAAAACTAGACCTTTTTTTTCACGGTAGGGAGGCTCAAAATTTTGTTTCAAGAAACAAACTTCTTTTCTGGTTCTAAAAATCCAAAATTGTGAAAGAACTTACACAAAACATTCAAGTGAAACAGAGATGAACGAAAAAAGTAAAAGAAAAAGCAAAGGTTAGCCATATATACGAGCCTGCCTAAATGCCATTTATAGTTTTCGTTGAGTTTGGAGATTAAATCAATTAGGTGTTAACAAGTGTTTGAACTTTAGATTTTTTTCCAGTACTTTGTCCAAAGTCTAAAATGAGCCACATTATTAATGCCTTACGAATAATGTATAGCTTTTACAAAATATATCGAACACAGAAACAGAGAGATATATGGATTTAAGGATATTAACAGGAGAGAAACAAAGTACCGCCTGCAATAAGTTGTTAGCCAACGTGTCTTAGGGAAGTAAAATTGATTTTAAAAAATATCAAGCAATCACTTGTATAGTATTAATATAAAAATATTAGAGAATTGAAGGTTTTGAACTTAGGAAATAGAAGGGAGATTACAATTAAGCATTGTCCTTGTGTTGTGCATCACCCATCTTTTCCGCACCTACCAATAAATCTGTGTCTTAATAGCTTCTTATCAACAAAGTTCAAGAGACTTAGCAAGTTCCGTCCAACTTACTGCTCACCCAAGCTGGAAGGTAAGGATTCAGGAAGATCTAAGGTCTTTATAACTAATGTTCTCAAGTCATAGAGGTATGTTTAAGTCCACTTGGCCATCGAGGTTGATGAGCCCGGAGGCTTGATCCGTAATTTTTAGATTGTAGTCTCTATTTCTATGTATTTGTTCTATTAAACAATATATACAACTGCTTACCATGAGCAACACAGCACTTAATAATCATTAACATTTTTAGGCCAACACTTGCGATAATGAGCATTTTGGAGGGAGTTTTGAAAAAACACACTGCCAATAAACCACAATATGTCTTCATTTCTTTTGGTGTCCTTAGTTAAAACAGCAAGACTCACAAAGAGACTACTAGCGATCTTGACAAGAACGACGGAAGGTACCATTGGACAACTCGCAACAAGCACGAGCGCTGACAGCGAAGTGTGATGAGATACAGGTTGCAGACATCGAATTATGTAGCGGGATGAGAGATTGTGTGCATCCCAATTCTCCCAAATTCCTAGGCAGAAAAAACAAGGCATATTAGCACACCAGTACAAACCCCTAAAGACTATTAAGAGAAAAGATAGGAAGAAACACGAATCAATTTCAGATGTTACAAGAATATAAGACAATAATTCAACAGAGCATGCTGTTATCGGGTTAATTGCACTTTTAGTCCCTCTAGTTTACTCGTGAAGCAGTTCAATCATCTACTTCCAGGTTGAGAAACGGTGTCATTATGAAGTGCTTATCAGAGAAGTTTAGTTGTCGACACATCGTACGTTTCAATCTCAAAATAGTAAATCAGATCAAAGTCCTGAGCTCCCAATCTAAAATCGACCATAACCATGCCTAATTACGACTACGCGTGAAGCATCTACAACCTCTATGATTTATGGAAGGCCATGGCAGCGAAAATGCAAAACGAGAAAAAGGACCGCACCTGGAAGCGGATAAGGAAAACCGGCGGGCCTGGAGGCGAGGGGCGGCCAAAGGCTGCGGGCAACGGCGGGGAAGAGACGATGGAGCAGCAGGGCGAAGCGAAGCCCTAGCTGTGGACATCAACGAGCGGCAAAGAGATCCAGAGCGCCATGCCATTTTTGCGGGAAAGTGAGCGAGGTTGTACGTGATCCGGCCGATGAAGAAACAACGGGGAGGGCTTTGTGAGGGTTTAGCGGTGCTGTATGGGCTACTGGGCTATGTATCTATTGCAGAAAACGTGTCGTTAATCTCAAAGTAAAACAGCCTATTATACCCAAAAACCCCATTTGGGCCTTTCCATTTATTAAATGACCGCATCATTTCACCTTAGAGTCTATTTGGTTTGAGGGGAGGGTAGGAAAAGGAGGGGAGGGGAGATTTTTATCCTCACCTGTTTGGTTTGATTAAAATGGAAGGGAGGAAAGGATATTTAATGATCCTTTTTTTGGTTCAAGGAGGGGGGGAGATATAGTAATAATCATTTACCATTTTTACCCTTACATATTAGTTTATGTTTTTTATTGATATATTATATAAATTAATTTACATCTTAATTTAAATTATATAATTTAATAATAAATTCAGTCTTATCATATTAATATGTTTATTAAAATTGGTACAGTAATTTTTTTATTCTAATTAATATAATAATATTTAAAATAATCAAATTAACAAATTTTATATGCTCTAAGAAAAATGAAATTATTCTCTTTAGGCTATCTTTTTTTTCCATCTTTAAAATATATTTATAAAAAATTAATTTTATAATATTATAATTTTTTATTTAAATATTTTTTATAATATATTTTTAATTATAATAATGTATTTT